>NC_051177.1:196588838-196858029 GCF_013339695.2 Rhipicephalus sanguineus
CGCTGCTGATACGATGTTTTGTAGCACCGTTACTTGTCACGCTTATCGGGATCGCGTTCGTGCTAACAGATCGGGCGTTACCCGGAGCACGGTGGCCTCTTCGATGTCAGTTATTAAGCGTGCACTCGTGTAATGCTGGTCGTTGTGACCCAGGCATGAATGCTGTGTCGGCGTGAATGCCGCATCATATCGCACCGAGGTGACCTTACGGCGCGTGGACGGCATATCGCACAGCTTTTCGACCCCTCTTACTTGCGAGTTGAACTTGTTCGTGTGATTGTCATCTCGTCCTGAAAGAAGGTGCCGAAAGAAGGTGCCAGCCGCGCTGTTGTTTTCCTTGTTTACCGTGGCTCACACCCAACTTGGGGGATGGGCCGTAAGTCGGGATGTTTTTAAGAATAGCGTAATTACAGGTTAGTGAATTACGATTCAAAGATGAAATTCAAGTGCGCGGAACAAGCAGAAAAAAATATTTTCTCAGCAGTAATTACGAAAGACAGGAAAAAAAGAAATGTTCTGGGTAACCGATTGGTTTCATCGATACGTGTGACACTGCTTTCCACTTGCATTTCTATCTTTTTTTTCTTCATCCGTGAGAATCGTGCAGAGGCGACGCTTCTTCGTAGGAAGTGTTGTGGGCGAACGTTCGTAGCTTCCGGCCACACGCTTCGGTGGACGTAAAAACACGCATATTTGAGGGCGCGGCGTTCAGGCATTGCAACGGCCCGCATTGGAATAGAGCTCGATTTTAGTGTGCGAGCTAGCAGCAGTTACGCTTGAAGAACGCGCCTATTGACGAGCGCACGTGCGGAAGGCAAATGATTGTGCTCATTTGTTTACGTCGTAAAGCGGTCGTAAAGGCGGACACGTCGCTGCAAATGCGACATTTCACGTTCTCCTCAAGCGTCTCAGATCGGCCCATTGTAAAGGCCTAAACCAATTCGGACTAGCCGTCCATGCGAAGTATTTCGCAAGAGCGCGTGTAGTTGACTTGTGTTGACCCCGCAGGCATGGATGCTCGCACAATGCACAGCGGCAGTCGAGCGAGTCGTTCGTTAAGCGGCCCCGCCGATGGGCGTCCCGCTGTGTCGAGCTGTCGTCCCAGTTTGTTGACGCCGTGTGTGGTCGCATACAGGCATGGACCGCGAGTGCGACGCCAGCCAGGTGTTGGCGGCAGCGCTGGAGCAGATGGACGGCATCATCTCCAGTGAGTGCACAGAATCCTTCTACTCGGGAACGTGTACACACTCCACCCCCCCGGTGGAGCCCAACGCCGCCCCTCTTTATCTAAAGGTTATCTCTATAAGTATATATCGCACTTTCCGACCATTTGATAACACTCCGTCGAAACTGGAATCCTAAATAAGTGCTTGCCCCTGCTTGTCCCAGCCCTGCACGTTCGGAAAGAAGTATGGCTGCTCGCTGACGCTACATTGAAAGCATATACAGGCACCTACTCAGACTGTTAGACTACTTCAAGAGGGAGTAATGTCAGCAGTCAGGGGTGCAGCCATGGGGTGGCATATCGGGTGCATGCCTCTCCTGAAATTTGCCTATGACGACTAGCTCAAGAGGACACTCAACAATACTTGCATGCCTAGAACCAACTACGTAACTGGTTACAGTGTGCCTCTGGTGTCCAACCTGTGAAGTTTTGGGTTTACAGTCTGCCTTGCTTGTATAACTCGCTCCTTTTGCTTGGCAAATTATTTTCAGTTCGGCTTGCTACCAGGACCTGCATCTAGGACTCTGTGCATAGCTTGGCACAGTGCTGTCCCTGTCCTTGTGCTCCATGTACTAAGTGCTTATCCTCCAAAACATAATAATAATGTCTGGGTTTTAATGCCCCAAAACCACGATATGATTATGAGACGCTGTAGTAGAGGGCTCCGGAAATTTTGACCACCTGTGGATCTTTAACGTGCACCTAGGTCTAAATAAACGGGCCTGAGACATTTTCGCCTCCATGGAAATGTCCTCCAAAACATCACCTATGCAAAGCCAAGTGGCCCAAGTTTGTCATGTGCTGACATACATCTCAGCTTCTCCTTCTCTCTTGGTGGGAGTAGTGGGTGCTGTCATACATGCGCAAGGAACGGCTATAATTGAATGCAAACAACTTGCTAACTTATGGACAATTTACTTGAACATGTCATGATTCTGAGCAGGTGTGGAATACAAGTGAAATTCAATATTGTGAGGGCTCGACGAGTAGGACATGTTGTTGCTCTGTTAAGTATGTCTGCATACGAGGAATGGGTGCAGTTGGAGTGAAGTTTCTTCAAAGTGTGAGAATGCAGCTACCCTTGGGAGGAGGGCCATGTGCCTGACGGGGCAGGTCCAATCTCGCTACAAACAGTCATATAATCCGACAGTCAGCCACAATGCCACTCTGCAGCAGAATGAACAAAGTTAAATATCTGGAATACCTACAAACCACAGATTATACAAAATTATTTAACTGCGTTCACACTCAATATACATGTTACCTTCTCTTAAACAGCAACAGTCTCGTAGCACAATTTTTGCATTCTTTGTGTGAACTGTTATCATAAATAAGGTTCTAAATATTTTTGTTAGTGTTAAGGAAATGTAGAAATTAGAAATCATTTGTTTGCACAGCATAATTTCTTCTTATCTGCAGTGTTCAGTGAAGTGTGCTCCAACTAATAATCACTTAATTACATTGCTCAACTTCCCTCCCATTCTTAGTGGTCTAAGTTTCATGAAATGCTGCATGTTACTTTGCCCATACCATTGACGCACCACCGGTATTGATGCTTTGTCACGGTCTCTTTTGTCAGGTGCGACGCTAGACTGTGCAGCCGATGAGAACTGCAATGGCCACAGTGGTGTAGACAAGCTTTTAGCGGAGCTGCGTCGGGCAGTCGAATGGAGTCATTCAGCCGGTGATGGCAGCGTCCACTGCCTGGACCCAGCCACAGCCAAGTTCGTTCATGCTTGGCTTGACCGAGTGATCAAGGCAGTGCCCAATGGAACGGTGAGCTAAGCAGTTTTGTCTTGCATTTTGAGGTTTTAGCGTAAGTACTAAATGCACATTTCAGCTGGTTAGGTCAGTCTTTGTGTCTGAGCATTTCTTCCACCAAGACGAATACCATCTGTAGTGATGCTATTTGCAGTGCTAGAGGGTCAAATAATAAAAAAAAAATCTATGTCTGCTCTGTTTTGTAGTCCGATTCTTTTGGAGCTGTTTGTCCAACGTTGCAAATTCCACCTTTCCTCTCTTACCCCTTATTTTTTAATTGGATCGATCGGTGGCTAGAAAGCTTAGATTTCTGCTTTTGCTGTTACCTATTGGAACATTGTGTTTACACGGCTTCGCCGTATTTAAAGAAAACAGTGTGCAACCTGGCCTCTCTGCCCAAGGAAACTTCCAGCGTGGGGTTTCTGGTATTGTTTACTCAATGGGCCAAGTGGTGTTGGCATGGTGCATCTGTTTCAGCTTTTCAACTAACTCTTTTGGTTGCACTGAGAAGCATTTGGAGAGATGTGTAGCAACTACCTGAAATGGCAAAGTGCAGGGTGCTACATGCAAGACTTGTGTTTGGGCAAGTTGGTTCATACATGATACGGACATACGAGCGCTATGGGACGGGGACATAGACAAGAGGTACACAGGACAGGCGCTCACTTTCAACTGAGGTTTATTGAGCAGACATGTAAAATTTATACAAGCAACCAGCTAGGGCGATAACAATTGTGAATCATCCACCCGATAACAAAAGTGCCAATACCTCACCAAAAAACCGCGTCATGGCCACGCACCACGCCGAATCAAGTACCTACCGCTCAAAGGCGTTAGAAAACGTCCGATATTGAAGACCGCGACACACTGCATATGAAAAAAAAATATATATATATATATACCTGGAAAGACGCATGCGCACTCAAGAAACCTTAACATCAAAATCAAGCCTTGACATCGAAACCCAAAAGGAAGCAGGCGCCATCAAACTGAACAGGCCATCAACGAAACCATCCTAGCAATGAGGAAACAAACTACCCCACCGTCGGACAAAAAGAAATGTGGTCTACAGAATCTGCACATATGCTCAACGGAACTCCTAAAAACCTAACCACGAGCCGCGTAAGTAAAATCAACAATTTTCCCCTAACACCATAAAAACCAAAACAAAACTTGAACACATAAGATCCGCGTCAAAAACCATAAGAAAACAATAGGTCATTAACAATGCTTAAAACAAGGAGCTGCGTCAGAAAACAGTGGTAAACGAAGTTTAAAAAAAAAAAAAAAAAAAAAAAAAAAAAAAAAAAAAAAAAACACTCAATCCTATAAACAAAGACAACAGCACAAAACATCTACGCCAAAGAATGGTAGCTTACAAATAACCTTCTAGGAAGGCGACTTCCTTGTCACAGAGTGTGATAGAAGGTACACTGATACACTTATCACCAGACTTGTGAATGTGGTATGCTTCCACGATTTCCCTTTCTGTTCTGTCATGAGAACGCCTGCTTCCTTTTGGGTTTCGATGTCAAGGCTTGATTTTGATGTTAAGGTTTCTTGAGTGCGCATGCGTCTTTCCAGGTATATATATATATATATTTTTTTTTCATATGCAAGTGTGTCGCGGTCTTCAATATCGGACGTTTTCTAACGCCTTTGAGCCGTAGGTACTTGATTCGGCGTGGTGCGTGGCCATGACGCGGTTTTTTGGTGAGGTATTGGCACTTTTGTTATCGGGTGGATGATTCACAATTGTTATCGCCCTAGCTGGTTGCTTGTATAAATTTTACATGTCTGCTCAATAAACCTCAGTTGAAAGTGAGCGCCTGTCCTGTGTACCTCTTGTCTATGTCCCCGTCCCATAGCGCTCGTATGTCCGTATCATGCTACATGCAGGGTGCTCATCTCGTAGAAAACCCGTTGGGACTTATCTAATAGTTGCCAGTTATCACCTGTTTAGTGAGAAAAAAGAAACTTGGAGGATGCTTGAGCTTTGCCTTCAAGAGCAGAATGCGACAGCGTAATCGGGCCCCGTTCACATCGCCTTCTCAAACACTAGTCTGGCTTCACTTCTCAGTGGACACCTCAACCGTACCCCAAGGAAAGGGATGTCTGTTCGCATAACATTGGCCGTTTTAAACTATCCCAGAATGCCTACTGCAAGGACTGTTGCCAAGGGCCCACCATGCCATAATTCTTCCTTTACGAATTGGCGAAGTACCCACTGTGCATCTGTAAAGCAACATGCGTACCAGCGCAGCTGGACACTTCATTGATGCTGTTGCTGATGATTATGATTAAATATGCCTGAGTGTATTGTAATCGGTGGACATTTAAACCACCCACTTGTCGTGCAACTCGCATGTTTTGATGCCTGGTGTGATTCCATGCTTCTGCCATGCAATATTACATGCATAAGGAGACTCTTCGCAGCAAATGACATTCATATAGGTATTTTTTCTGAAAAAGTTTCAAGTACTGGCGTGGCTTTGTGGTAGAACAGCTGCTTGCCACGCAGAAGGCCTGGATTTGACTCCCACACGGACTGAAGATCTCTATGTATTTATTTGTTTGCATCTATCTCGATTTTTCGCTCACGACCAACCACATCACACCAGAATTTCTGCAGAACGAGCTCCCTGAAGATATCACGTTAGTAGACAGTTACCAGCCCCACATATTTGTCAACATTGCTTCAGCAATACAGTAAAACCTCATTAAAACCTCGTTTAAAGTCACTGGGACTGTGAAAAATTTTCTAATTAAGTGGGTTTTCAAATTAACAAAACATACAATGCGTGGGATGCAAGGTACTGAATTACTGAAAGTAATCACAGGCGGTCATTTGCTGCGCCTGTTAGTTTGCGGCTCCAGGGATTATGCTTTCCAGCAATACCCGGTCCCAATTTTAGCACAAACCCGGGGAAATGGCAGGTCTTGCTGCTGCCAGCGCAAAACAAAGAAAAAAAACTGTCTTGCAGACAACTGAAATGCACACCTGTACGAAAGAAGACGTGCTTCACCGCAATACAGTTGTGACATGGGGGCGGTATATCACCTGCTCCTCGCAGCGTCAGCGTGTCATGGTGCGACTATTCACCCATTCTTTCTTGTAAAATAAAGAATTTAATAAGGCCAGTGTTCTGGCTGGAAAACATGATCACTGAAATTTTCGAACTGAGTTTTCGAAGTAGGCTTTGCAGGCAAGAACTCTGCCAGCAGTGCAAGTGCACAAATTTCCAGAGCAACCGCCAATCGGAGGTTCGCAGACAGTTCTTCATTATTTTTTCTTTTCCCAGAAAGAATGGGTAAATCGCGACGTGCCGACATTGCGAGAAGCATGCGACATGCTGCCCGCGCGTCACCGCTGCGTTGCAGTGAAGCACCTCTTCTTTTCCGCAGGCGCATTTCACTTGACCACGAGACCGCTTTTTAAATTTTTTTTTTCGCTGTCAGCACCGAGGCTGGGGTGCTTCACCTGTCGCTCATTAGTATCACTACATTGCACTGCCTTGTGACTCCCAAGGGCCGTCGTTTCCGCGGATTTGCAGTGAAATCGGGATCGGGAATTAAACGCATGGCACCCAAAGTTTTCGAGGATTGACTGATATGCCCTCTACTATAGGCTAGCGTCTCCAGGAAGGAGTTGCATGATGGCAGGCTTGTGATCTTTGTCCGAAATATATCTGTGTTGCAGTTGTGGACGCATTCATGCCATTTTCCCACACCTCATGAGCCGTAGCCCACTGTGTCGTCAGTTGAAGTAATGATGAACAGACTGCTCTAATGGTTACAGGAAACAAGAAGTGTTTGCCTGTAATTGTGTCTCTCACATTCGAACTACGCGTTGCTGTGCTTTGATTTTCGACTCTGAGCGCTTGCTTCTGGGACACCGTGGCCAGGTCGCGTGCTCACTCTGGAGGTGAGAGAGAATCATCGAAGCGACAGAGAGTCTACCTATAGCAGCCAACAAGACAAGTTGTTTGGGGAAAACTGACCCCGTGCTCAGAAAGGACCTGGTCTCCCATAGCTCAGGTCGCGTAGTAAAAGGAAGACCCTTATGTATGTATATCCTTCATCTTGTCTGCAGTCCGATAGATCTCCAACAAAAGGTTTTGTTTGGTGAAGAAGTGATCTCTTTTATATTGTTATCCTGAAATATTCTGTTGTTTGTTTGCATGTTTGATTGAGGGTTTCCGGAATGTCAGTCTTCGTTCACAGATCTTCTGTCACTCTTGAATTGGTTGGTCACTCATACAGGTTTTGCTTTGTCTTATTGCTTCAACTTGGAGTGCTTCATTTAGCATAGGTTCCTGTTAGTGTCCCATCACCCATGAGTAGTGCCCAGGAATTTTTTTCGGGGGGGGGGGGGGGGGGGGACGTGCTATAAACCTTGACTATTTGAGAAAAGCACCTATTTGCGTTATTTCTTTTTGCTAAAAACACCTACTTCACCAAAATTTCGCGGGGGGGGGGGGGGGGGGGCTTGCGGCCCTAGGCCCCCCCCCCCCTGGCTACGGGCCTGGTAGTGCCATTAGGGAGGTTGTTTCAGGGGCCTGTTGAAGGAAGGCACTAGCCACAGCAGTGGCGTAGCCAGGGGGGGGGGGGTAGGAATACCGGGCCCGTGCCCCCCCCCCCCCGAAATTTTTTTTCTCCCATGGGATACGGAGCACAAAATGACACTAGACCACACTTCCCTGCCCGGCCCCCATTCAGATCAAGGAGGTGCCCCCCCCCCCCTCCCCCTCTCCGAAAAATATTTCTGCCTATGCCCCTGAGCCACAGGTTGATCTGGTGCTCTAGGGTGTGTGACAGGGAGTAGCAATAAATTCCTGGAGAACAGCGCCCTCTCCCGTCCCCACCTACTCCCAAGGTTCCAAGGCACAGCCTTTGCTAGGAGTGATACCTTAGCCGCAATCCTGGCATGATAGGCAACCCGTGTCAGGCGCTGTTTTCAAGAAAGGAGTATGCGGTGAAACGGGCAGGGAGACATATGCACCTTAAAAGGTGTAGCATAGCTTTGTGTGATAACCTGGCGAGATTTCATACGGAACCATACAAGTGGTGCTCGCTAAAGGATTATCACTTAATTGTAATAAAAAAACATAAAGCCTAGCTGTATAATTTTGCCGACTGTGTACAGGGTGTTTTTTAAGGCAATACAGATTGTTTAATAAAAATGCTATGACTGTCAGACCTCTGTCGTCTTCGCGAACGAACTCTACGCCGGGCCGGAACGACCTTGCCGTACCTAAAGTTGAACTGAAATGTGCAATTAACAAAAACTCGTTAACTAACTTTTAAATTATTACCTTGAGGGCGGTTAATTGTTTATATAGAAAAGTTGTAGGACGTGACAAATTATGGTATACCCATTTTTTTAATCTAGAAAAGACAAGTAATTTGAGATATTAATCATCGTAATTGAGGGCCCCGATCCAGGCGATATCGAAGCTGAGCGCCCCGGGCGCGCAGGAAAAGCGCGCCTGGAGCATAAGCGCTCCAGGCGCGTGTGTGGAGTGCTTACCCGTTTCTTTGTTAAAATGAAGTGCAAAGAACTATTTCAAATAGTGAAGTATGTGCCGTGCGCATGTGCCGCGAGTGACGTAGTCCGGGTATATATGTCTTCTTCTGGCCTAATAAAGCCTTCAGTTGATAGTTAGCGCTGGTGTTGTTCCCTCCCTCTGTGTCCCCGTCTTAGTTTGCGCTGAAAGGTTCTCAAGATGTATTTCAAATAGCTTGTCCGCGATAAGTAGCGTTACAGTGGCTGACGTCTAGATTTACGCTCTACAGTGAAAGAAAACGCCGAAATTACGGTTTTCTTCTGTAGCGTGAAAGAAATGGATAATCACTACACACTAAGCGCAAAGAATAAGCGGCACAATTTGTTATTTTGGACGACTTGACGTTTTTCGTGAACAGATTTTGCTGCGACGCGCCTTTCTTCAAAGTTCGTCACGTGAGCTTCCATATCATAATTACGACAAGTAACATCCCCTGTACTTTCCTTGGCATTATTGTCTGTTAGTTGTCGTTGATGTTGTGTCTGACAAAGAAAAACGAACCCTTAAAAATTCCCCTTCCTTCCTTCTTCCTGTCTCACGTAACACGGACGCTGCATTTCCTGCGCGCCCGGAGCGCTCAGTTTCGATCAGTGTTGCATGCGTTACCGAAAAAAAAAAAAGTAAATTTACGTAACTCGTCACGCTAAAGAAAAAGGAACGAGTTGCCGCCCTACGTTACCCATAAAAAAAGAAAAGATAACGCGTTACCGTTACCGAAAAAAGTAACGGACGTTGCTTAATTCTGCCGTTACTCCATTGTCACAAATTTTATTCAGGGCATCTTCACTGCAGGAACCCACAATACCAATTTTATAAAGCTGATATGTATATTTCACATAAAGGTTCAAGCCCAAACAACAATTTTACCTGAAATAGCGATTGCACAAATGTGCCGCACCTTTGCAGTAGTATAGAGGCTTAAAATTGCCGGTGCAGTTACGTGTGATGGCTTGTAACACTGCGCCATGTGGTGGAGCCATTTTTCTCAATATGAAATTAACCACAAAATGATCGATTTCATCATCAACGCTTCGAAAAGAAAACCTCTCTGAACCCTCGACAGCGTCGCAGTAATTATGACGGCGTGTTTCTACTAACAATATAAATGCGCAAATTTTTTAGCAGTAAGGATATGCTTAAATGCCATAATTCCGGGAAAAAGTCTTTGCGCACACAAACAATTTTATTTCACTTTAACCTGTGTAATACCGCAAAAATTGCGAGCGTGTATGTAAACTAGGAACGTAGTTGCAGTTGCAGATAGGAAGAAGCAAAACCAATTGTGAAAACGAAGTTTATAAACTGTGCTAGATTACTACATGGACAGCTTCCTAATGTGACTACAACTTGCTGAACGTGAGCAAGCCGTCATCAGGCAGCTTGCCTCGCTTAGTGAATACTTTCTGCATTGGCTTTCAGGAAGAGCTGGTGAATGCGCGTAAAGTTTTACTTGAGCCCACTCAGCGCGATGTCGTGCGGCACCAAAGGCACCGAGGGCAGTCGGTCATCTTCAGTTGGCGATGATGTCGGAAAGGCATTTCCGAAGAGGTCGTCCCCTGTTGTGCTGGAGCTCAGGCGGGTCGCTGTAATCCGAGTCTGGATGTCCGCAAGTACGGCAGCTCGCTTTTGACGGTTTCGAGGACCTCACTTTGCTTCGCTTCATCGACGGTTCACGACAACGTGAACCTCGATAGCAAGGTAGCGAAACCAGCAGATCCATTTAAGAAATTTCGGCAATTCGCTCCCCATTGCAATTCGCCCCGCGCAACAAAAAACCCCTCGCAGGATCGCTTCGTCGGCGCTTGGCGGGCCGACAGGAGTCCGCTGCTGCAAGATAACGTCGGGGCGAGCTCTGGGAATGTGGCTCTCACAAAACGCAGGAAATTTGTGTAAACCTCTCTGGATAATTGGAGTAAAAAGTAACGAGTAACGTGACACGTCACGTTGCCGAAAAATCTTAACGTAAGTACGTTACCCGTTACAGTCCCAACGAGTGCGTTACCAAGTCACTGAAAAAAAGTAACGCGTTAGCGGTAATGCCGTTACTTTTAACGCGTTACCGCAAACACTGGTTTCGATATCGCCTGGATCGGGGCCCTCAATTTCGATTTTTATTATCTCAAATTACGTGAGTTTTTTGGGATTTTAAAAATGTGGGTATGCCATAATTTGTCACGTCCTACAACTTTTTCATATAAACAACTGTGCTCAAGGTAATGACTAAAAAGTCAATTTACGAGTTTTTGTCAATTGCTCAATTCAGTGTAACTTTAGGTGCGGCAACGTTTTTCCGCCTCGGCTTAGAGTTCGTTTGCAAAGACGACAGAGGCCTGATAGTATAACATTTCTAATAAAAAAGTCTGTATATTGTATAAAAAAAGCACCCTGTATACGTCGTGTTCAGACCGTGATGGCAAATATATATTAATTTATAACAGTGCTACATCACAAATATCATGGGCCTTTTGAGACGAAGAATCGGCTTCCCGGACCTGGTAGCATGCTGGAACAGTGTTGCTTGCTGTAAGCTACACAATGTGCGTGGTGTGTAGCCAGCTGCATAATACCTGCTCTAAAGTTTTAAGGTATGGCGTACCCGTAGATAGGGATGGTGGACTAATATACTAATCGATTTTACTACATTAATTTGACAGTCGATTTGACATTTGATCGTTGAGTAGTCTTGGCCATTAATTGATTATTTATCAATATTTTTGGTGGTGCTCTGAAAGAGATGGAAATGCAGTTATATAGTCCTGTAAGACCCTGTGTTATTTTCTGACAGATGGAACCAAAATTAAGTGTACAAATGTCTAAATGTTAAAGAACAATGCGTATTTTTTTTTTAAGGATTGAGTATATTTAGTGCTTGTGGCTAGCAGAGGGCTCGTCAACGGGAAACTTAAAGTGATGGGAAGTCGTCGAACAGTGAATGCCACTATAAAAAGACGCTTATTGAGCGAATCGTTGCAGGGCTAAGCAAAAATGAGAAAAATGGCACAAGTAAAAGATGATGTTCAGTGTAGACATGCGAGAAGAATCCAATATATCGACGCTCACGTGGGGGTCGTCAATACCTTTGTTACGCTGCCTTTTAAAAGGAACCTGAAGTGGTTTTTGAAAGTTTGTCAGTGTTTAGGCTAGAGCGTCATCGACGCATTCGCACCATCAGTTAAGTTACGCGCCTTGTATCATGGCAGCTACAGTCTATTATATTTTTACTTTTCCTCCCAGCACTGCTTTTCCCCCTCAACTCGTCAAACGCGCAGCCGTCGCTGGCGACGACAGCGCACTCGACGGCTTGAACTGCGCTACCCTCTCCGTGGCCACGGCTAGAGTGGCTAGAGTGGCTAGAGAGTGGCTAGAGTGGCTAGAGAGGCGCGCGCTCGCTCCTCGAGCGCGCGCCTCCAGACCGGCCGTGCCGTGGCCTCCGCAGTGAGCTCCGGCAGCGCTAAGCGGATCGCGGAGTGGTTGAGATCTACCCCGCTAGGTGCCGCACCACTAGTAGTCGTTCCCATTTTATTCTCCTGTAAGTTGACAGCCTGCAAACGCCAGAAGTATGCGGACAAACAAAAAGTGTTTGAGTTCGATCACTGATAGACGTAAAATTGGGCAATGTCGTTGTGTCTTCAGGGGTGAAGTTACAGCCGTAGACGCTTGGATCCTGGCGTTGATCGCAGTTCCTGTCTTCCGTCCGCCATCCCCGAGCACATACGTCTCAGTGGCCGCGCTGTGTTTACGTTCGTGCGCGGATCGTTCGGCGTAGTGCGCGTGTTTTGATTGTTTGCCTTGCGCTTATGACGAGCGAGAATCGTTCAGGACATTATGCAGCCTGCACTGTCGTCGGTGCTGTCGCACGTAATGGTTGAAACAACTTCGCACGAATCACCTACAGCGGCGCTCTTCGCCCGCATTTTGCGGCGCTCAAACTGCACAGATTTCGTCGCTGATTACTGCATAAAACCATGGCCCAATAACGTGTTTGGTGCCCAGTCGGGGTTTGTTTCACCGAAGAGCTAAAAGGGCCTCCCGAAAACCAAGGCGCGATCGCTGTGTTAAATTCGGTGCTTCACGTTTCGACAAAAATTGACATCGCGCGCATATTTCCATGGTGATACACTCGGCGAACAAGTGAGGAGATTCGGAAGCATTACTTGCCTGTTATGAAGTGACACCCGCACGCACAAACGTTGTGCAACGTCTGAGGCCCTTCCTCTTTACGCGCGTAGTAAGCCATGTGCTCCGCTTCTCGGACAGCTCTTTCGTGCGGTCGCACGTGTTTGTGATCACGTTTGGCAAACAGTACGTCCCCGCGTCTGTTTCTTCTTCTTCTTCTTCTTCTTCTTCTTCTTCTTCTTCTTCTTCTTCTTCTTCTTCTTCTTCTTCTTATTATTATTATTATTATTATTATTATTATTATTATTATTATTATTATTATTATTGATTTGCATTTCTCATGCAGCAGCGAAATATCGCACAAATCGCCGTTGCGATGAGCAGCGTTGACGGGAAATGCGAGAGCCGCACAGCTTGAGTCGGTGTCGTCTGCTGCCATATGCTCGGTAATGGCGGCGCATGCCACGGAATCGTATCCCAGAGTTCCGCGGTGTGACGTAGTTGCAAGTTATGTATATTCGCTGTACCGACGAGCTGAAGCGATTCCGCTCGCCAGTTGCCTTACATGCCTTAGACGATGTTGCAGCTTTACAAGTCACCACTCGCTAGATTTGCAGCACACGGCGCAGCTAGGACAGTTGGTGTCCGAGAAAAAATCACAGTTTCGCCTCAATGGCGAATGAATGAATGCGATAGCAAGAAATTGGAATGTCACAGGAAGAACGGCAAGCAGCTAGAAACTTGCTGCGCGCTGCTCAATCACAAAGGACGCAGGAAAAAAAAAACACACAACGCAAGTGCGAGCTAACAACGGTCACAGCTCGACACACGCAGCGCGCTGCTCAAACACAAAGATGGACGCACGAAAAGAGCGCACAGGTATACACAGGACGAGCGCGAACTGTCACAATTGTTACTTCAACTAGCCCCTACTTTGACTCTTCTAGCTAGCAGCTCACTCCTTTCGCAAACGCGGCCGCTGCAGTGAGCAAAGTGACCTTCGTGCGGTCTGTAGCTTCAACGCAAACTTTGCGGTGAAAGCACAAGACGCACAAAATTCCCCTTGAACAGATAATCGCGCGAGCACGGTCGACCACGCCCCGTATGTCAAAGTATTAGTCGGAGGCACACATCCCAACTACGGCGACACACTATAGAGTTTTAGAATTGGGGACCCAACAAATTTGCGAGCCGCTAGGACGCATGCGCAGAACGCAAGCCACTCTCAGACTCTTGCGCTCGCGTTGTCGCAAGACCCTTCAGCGCCTTCCTTTGGGCGGCGAACAAAACCGGAAAGCGCGCGATCTCAAGAGAAGAAAATAAAGACGACGCTTGGCAGCGCACTTAGCCACGGCTCGCGTTCCCTGCGGGAGTCGATTCTGGTCACTAAAATAAAACCTCATTTGGGTTTAGTTGGTACATACTCATGAGGCTAAAATTACAGCGCAAACGCACTTCTTTGTCTTTCTTCTCTACTTTTTTCCTGCACCCATCTGAATATGATTTCATGTCTTCGTGTATCTATAATACACTATCATCCTTGTTACACGTTTTGATTTAGAGTTATTGTTGTGTGCGCATGTGCGGTAAAGTTGCCGTGGGTTTATATATGCATTGGCGTATGAAAGAATAAAGCAGTTGTTAGTCAGCGCTTGTGCGTTGCTTTCCTTCGTGGGTGCTTGTGCGTTTGCGCTGTAATTTTAGCCTCGGGATCCTTGTCACGGTGTAACACGGTGATTCTGGTTCAGCCGTCTCGTTTCTTCCCTCTTGTGGCATATAGCCTACAAGAGCCAAAGCGTTCCCACTAGCTAACGCCACCACGAGCCACGGGGCGCTCTTCTTTTTCCCTGGCCGACTGGCCACGAGATGGCGCGGCGCTGAAACCCCAAATAGGGTGCCTTGATGCGCGTTTTGTCCGCACACATCGAGGCACACTAACCCCAAAATGGTAAACTAGCGCGGGCAATAATGCAGCATGGCCCGCGTCTCGCATAATTTTAATTTTGCCACGTGTGGCGTCCCGTGCGTTTATGTTCTGCCGTGCCGTTAGTATCCTGGAGAAAGAATGAGGCATCGCGTAATTGTCAGGTTCGAAGCCCCGGTCGAGCGCTTCAGAATGTTTTTCTTCTGAATTATTTTATTTGTGGCTGTCATATATATACGTACATGTACATATACAGGACATGACGGCAGCGGCAAAAATCCGTCGAGAGTGTCCATATAATTGCTATCGCAATAAAAGAAACCTCGAAGTAACGCTGTCGCGCAGCCTCACGCCCACACGGAGCACGTTGTAACAGAGGCAGACGACGCTCGCTGCACACCGGAGGTTCAGTGACGTGTACTGGACTAATCCAATCAGATAGATCGTCGATGCTACGTATAATAGAACAATACTACGTAGAATGGAAGAGGGAAGTTGAAAACTCGTTCGTCCGAGCCGTTGCGATCCGTAGCGATTGGCATGTTTAATTAAGGCATTGTTATAAACCAAACACTTGACGCAGAGAGCTTCAATGGGTCTGCAAATTATTCCTGGGACTTGCTTTACTGGCTCAATGCAGTTATGCAATATCGTCAAAACCGTTTCAGGGACCCTCTAAGCTAATTATTGAAGATTAAAATGAAATTCATAAATGGTGTCGCCAGCAGGAAACGTAGATCTTGATAACTTTTAATGGAACCGTTCAGCTGTGTTTTAGTCATTTTTATGAGCCATTTCTGTCATTTTTTGGAAAGCAATTACTGAGGGTTCTTTTATAATAAGTCGCTTAAATGAAAGTTGGACATCGATCGACAATCCTTAATCGTTTTGCGGGATCAATTGATCGCTCACCGATGTGTCGATCTGCTGTCGTATGTGCAAAAGGGTGTGCCCTTGGCTGGATGCCGCCGGAAACGTTCCGCTCGGCTTTCCCAATCCGAGCTCAGTGGTGCAAGGTCGAGATGCTCTCATCAGCACACACACGCGACGGCCGCGCGTGACCCCATTTCCAGCGTTGTGCATTCGGCGACTGCTGTGCCGTTAATGTACTCGTTATTAACGAGCAGCGCCGGAGACATACCCACGGCGACCTTGGCCGAGGCCCGGATGGGCTTCTTGGCCACCGCGTGCCACTGCGGCGCGCGCGACTCCGCCAAGGGCGGCCCACTTGCTTGCGCGCGGAGGCACTGCGTGGCGATGCGTCAGTTTCATCGGATTGCCGCGCCGCAGCTGTGCTTGGATCCAGTATCGTGGAGGCCTGAAGACTGCGCGGATATGGGTTAACGCGTGCTGTTCGTCCATCGACCTCAAGTACGTCGCGGATGCGACAGATCGACACGTGCGCCTTCTCCCTGAATGCGGTGGTGTGACGTACCGTCTGTCGTATGCGTCGTGCCCTCACCAGTGAAGCGACCGCTGCAGTTGTGGTGGCGATCAATGTGCGCATTCATTGGGATGCACAGTGTGCCGTGCATCCTCGCGCATCACATTGTGTCTCGTCCTTAAAGGGTGTGTCGCGTCAAGTGTTCGCGGTGCGCTCGTCCCCCGCTGTTTGAGGCGTCGGGTGGAACTCTGTCGGAGGCAGCGGTCGCCCTGATCAGCAGCACCTGCGCTTTCGTGACGTGACCTTAATTTACTCTACCAGCACGACACATCGCGGTCTGCTTGCGTCATCGTTCCGCATTAATCTACATAGGCCGTACTTCGCCTGAAAATGCCATGATCCTCCCGGAGCCGACGCCGCAGTTCGTGGCTCACCGACCTCCGCGAAGTCCGTCGCCTCGGGCCGGCGTCCGTAGACGGCAGTCCGCGACGTCTCCGTGCCCTCTGGACCCCGTGCGCGGCAGCCGGCACGGCAGCAGGCGCAGCTGGACTTCAGCCGCCTCGACAGCCAGCGTCGAAGCCGACGACGACGACGACAGCTGCAGCGACTGCAGCGTGGCGAGTGTCACGGGCGCCCGGGGACGTGGCGTCGTTCTCGAACTGGCCGCCGCAGTGGAGGACGCCTTCCGTAACCCGTGGCACTGGAGTGTAGCCCCTGTTCCCGTCAGGCCTCGGTTGCCGCCCCCGACTCCGCCGCGACCGTCACCTATCCGTCGCTTTCGGACCGTACAAGATGGCGCCTGGGTTGACCCCGTGGCACCTCCCTGGTGGTGGCCGCCGTCTCCACGGACGTACCGTGCTTCAGTGAGTGATCACTTCTGTTCAGTACGGCAGAGAATTTTCAAGCACGTTGTTCCGCATGCCGGAGAGTATACAAGTGGAAGACGTATATACACCAATTTCGGAGGTCGTCGTGCCCGGAAAGTATCAACCGGGCATCTTCAGGAAGCTGGAGCCGGCTCAGGGCGTGGCTGTCCCTTTTCGTCGAGGTGGAGGGTCGACGCCGTCTGGGTTGATCCCCTCCGCTAGACGAAAGTTCTTTCGGAATTTTATTTATGAATGGCCAATTGCTTATGCACGGTCATTATTTTTACACGGCAGCGTAGCTGGTAAGGTTTGCAGTACGATGCAGGAGAGCGGCCTTTTTCTCTCCTCTGGGAAAAGCGGAGTGGTGCCTTGAACTGACGCCTTTCAGCCGTTCTATGGGGTTACCGGCTGTAAAACCGCTAAAAGTGGACAAGCACAGGCACCTGGTTGAGCTCGTTCTCTGCATAGAACCGTTCACCTAGCGGCGTATCGAACAGCATTAAAACACGTGAGCGCAGTGAATGCAGTATACTTGTAGCGCTGTCTGCATAGGCCGACGCGTATAGTTCTTCCCGCCGTCTCCCTCTTTCGGTCAAAAACAAGCTTCGCAGAAAAGAACACTTAGACGTCACGTGCTTCTCACAACAACCTGCCTTTGGTCCCCGGCTTTCGGGGGTGGAGAGTAAACAGTTGGGGAACTTTGGTCGCCAATATCTTCAAAAACCGCCATGGCGTCGTGTACTTAAACAATGACAGGACACGTCCGACTGGCATAGGCACCCCCTTAGATGATTAGGTGAGATGATTTGTACTTCGTATTCATAAACAACCACGTGTCTGTATAGTGGAAAACTACACGCATGTCCTTCGCAACGTACCTTTCGGATCAGAAAGCACACCTGACTGCATTCCTATAAATGTGTGCGCGTTACTTTCTAGGCTAGGGGTCTCAAACACGCGGACCCCTCGCTAGCGGCCCGCCACGGCCCGGCGCTACGTCGACAAGCTGCTAGGATCATCACTATGGTCGGAAGTTCCTACTTGTGCTAACACCTGTTCTGCTTGCTGAGGGTGAACAAATTCCGTCGAGGATGAACACCCGCGGCCGACCATGAGGACCGCCTCCGCACATGAAGTTAATGTGGCCGTTTCTTGTCTCGTCGCTGCTAAGCGTTGTTAGGCATCAGGTCAGCGGGTTTAGAACTTTGGCCGTTGTTTTGTGTTTCACTAGGAATGAAGTTGTATGACTCTGCCAAATGGTACCCGCATTATTTTCTCGCCTGTTACAATTAATAACGCTTTATTCGTGTAAGATACATTGAAGTGATTGCTCTCAAACTTTTTTTTTTTTTTTTTTGCGAAGCACCCCATGCGGTCACCGTAACTGTGGAAGAAAAACTATATTTCAGGATCGGCGTCTCCAGAGTTTAGTCGTTCTGGAGATTAGATCGGTATCCAAATGTTTCTCGAATGCTGACGTCAAATCCCCTTCAGAAAGGACCAGTATGTGAGATATAAGAAATGTCTTTCAAAAGATATGGGAAAGCCCCCCCCCCCCCCCCACCGGTCCTTGCGGTACGAAATTTTGTCACTGCGGCCCGCTAGCCGAGGGGATTGTGAGACTTGTTTTAGGCTCACTAATTGCAGTAAGCGCCCTAAATGAGTATGCGTGAATGCGTGTTCCGCGCATGCCTGGAGTTATTGCAATGCTCTGGACTTCACTGATGGCGCTTGCTGCAGTACTGGCGCTTTCGGTATTCCACAAGTGCAACTTGTGGCCAGTGTAGCCTGTTCCTTCACAGTATGGTGTCTCGAGGTGCTGGATCGCGGTTCGCTCTTCTGCGCATGCATGGCTCTTCCATGTAGGTAGAATGCCTGTGGAGCGAAAGAAATGAGGCTGCTACTCGGCATTTTCCGCCGTCTTGTCTGATGTCTGATTGGGATATACAACACTGGCTTCTGCGACCTCTCTGACTGGCTCGAAACACCGACACTTGTCAAATTTGGACAACGACTGTGGAGCGCGACCCAAGGAAGTGATGGAATGCTGCGTCAGCGACCGCGTTCTGAAAGAATCTCCCCTTACGAGAATCGCGACGTGGGATTGGTAGCGGAGCCCCGCCACGGTGGTCTAGTGGTTATGGCGCTCGGCTGCTGACCCGAAGGTCGCGGGATCGAATCCCGGCCGCGGCGGCTGCATTTTCGATGGAGGCGAAAATGTTTGAGGCCCGTGTACTTAGATTTAGGTGCACGTTAAAGAACCCCAGGTGGTCGAAATTTCCGGAGCCCTCCACTACGGCGTCTCTCATAATCATATCGTGGTTTTGGGACGTTAAACCCCAGATACTATTATTATTATTATTAGGATTGGTAGCGGATCTTGAATTCCGTAGCGCGAGACGGGACAGTAGATGATACACATGGTCCGCTTAATCTTAATTGTCGTTTCGTATTCTTCTTGAAATGCTTTCTTTCTTTCTGAGAAAGGCGTGTGGATTTCCCTTGCAGTTTGATGCTATTCTGTAGAGCTGACGACAGAATTATGATTACATCGTTCACCTTGTGGGCTTTCGCAGATCGTTCGTGTTGTCCGTCGCAGCGTTCAATGGAAGTCCACAAAGCCGAAGATTATTCTTAGATGTCGGGGAGGCGAAAAACGAGCAGTTGCCGTTGATAAACGTAGCTGAATAATACCGACTGGTGAACCTAAAGGCAACCAAGGTGGTCGCAGAAGCATTCACTGTGGTCAAGTCTCACGTTGACCTCCTGGAGAGTCGTAAGCTATTGAACGAATCAGAAGCGCGCAAACGGTTATGTTAGGCGTCGGTGCGACAAACCCGAGTGGCATCAGCGGATGACTGCTCGCTCGCCGGTGTCAACATCCCGTCGCCTGTCTGTCGAGTGATCTCGGAAACCACGTTTGCACTTCGCGTTTTACCGACCGTGTCTGCTTCATGTCGAGCCGTACTGTTCGCTAAACAGTCCCGAGAATGACAGTCTGCAGACTGACAAACATATTCGCGTCGTGTTTATCAGGTGCGCTATAGGAGCGGCCGTGATCTGGCGGATATGTCGAATATTTTGGAGCGATATCTTAATTTAACCCATTTATTACTATGCACAGGCGCTCCCTAGAAAGCAAGTCAAGCAAGTGACACGACGGCTGTGGTGTTTCGACGACAGCTGTAGAGTACTGACGGCACGACGCCGCATGGTGTCACAAAAGGGACGCATTTCGTCAATACTATATGGCCGTGCACCATGAAGCGTCTCTTGGGAAACTTTGGCCATGGCGCATTCCGAAAACGAACGGGGATCGACTGTACAGTGTTGTGTCGGGTGCTGTCTTCTAAGCTAGTGAACGGTAACAAAAGCGGGTGGTACCGACCCCCCTCCCCTCTATTTTTGGCGCCCTGGGCGAACATCCAGGTCGCCCACCCCTAAGGCCTGCCGTGGATGGGTCACGAAAACATTAAGATAGCGTCACGGGGAAAAAATGCAACGAGCCGACGAGCCGACAGAGCTGTCAGACTTGAGTTACGTAACGGCTGTCACGTGCGTAACAGACACATGCCGGGAATGACAGCCAATACAATGGTAACCAGAAATTTGGTGAAAACTTAGCATCGTCACCGACAAGTGCGGAAAAGTGCGCGAACACGTGTAACGAAATCTTTTGACGTCCACCTCAAAGAGCGGCTTCAATATTTCCCTCTAATGAATTAGTGGATATAACGTCTATTGACAGGACGTCTCGTTAGCCTAAGTGAGATACGTAACGTTAAATGTTTCGCGTTCGCCGCAGTTGCGTTTTCACCGTCTGCGATCGATCGTTATGAAGCGACTGCACTTTTGGAATTTACGATTGCGACTGTCGTGAATATTCTAGTCTTCCTTGTTAGCCACTCTTCCGCTTTTTCGTGTCAGGAAAAAAAAAAAAAAGAAGGATCACCCAAACTAGGAGAGATGGTACGCACACAACCGCGGAAAAATATTTTTTGCACGCACGACAAGTCCATCGAATGCAGCTCGATCTCGTGCATTGCGCATTGACTCTGCGTGGATGTATGTGCCCACGGAAGTAGGCGTCGCAGCACTGGAGCGTGGTAATTGAATAGCGTCGAGAGGAAGGAAAAGACCCTCGAGCTGAAATAACGGTACCTTTTATGGAGCGCCGCCGCGCGAGGTTGGGCGAGAGAAGGTGCGATCGTGAAAACAGGCGACGTGGTCGGCGACTCTGCCGCCGCGGTCTGTTCGCCGAAGACGTGCGCCGATCCCTCGATCGGTTTCCCGCGCTTGCACTGGCGTCGTCAAGGGCGCCCCGATCGTCTCGGACTGGCCGCCGTTCGTTGCAAAGCAGAGATATACGCACGTGGACGATGTGCAACCCGCATAGGTGAGGGTGGCGCGGAAGCGGCACGCATGATCCGGGGCTCTATTTGAGGAGTGCGGACCCCGCGGGGTCTAAACTTAGAGCGCCCGCCCTCGCCCGCGTCAACGAGAAGAAGCGCGGCAGACTGGTGTCCCTCCCCCACGTCCGAAGGGCCGACGTCGCGCTTTGAGCGCGCGCCACGCTCGCCGTATACTTTTCGAAAAACGCGCAACCGACGAACCGACCGATATCGACTCGAGGCGCCTGGCCGCCGCCTGCTTCCCGGCGTCAGATGCTCTTCCACGTTGTGCTGGACGAGAACTTGCTTTTTATAGTCCCCAAATGACTGCGGAAGCCGGCGAATCGAGCGGCCGAGGGTCTTGATACGAGTGGGACGCAGATAGGGGCGACCAGCGGCGCACGGTGGACTGGATACTGTCAGCGTCACGTGGATGGCGCCGTTCCCTGCAGTGCCGATGGCGTGGCCCACGAGAGTGTGAGAGTCTGCGGCACTTGGTGCGGCTTACCTACGAGGAGGTTGAAGGCCCGACACGGCGGGGGATCCCCCGGTAATGATCGTCACATGGAGCACGGTTACGGCCAGCGTGAGATGACATCGACCGCCCGTGAGACCCCCGCAACGGCTCGAAGGGACACTGAACGGTCCGGCCGCTCTATCCTGATGAACCGCAGACGAAATGTGCGTCATATCCGTAAGTGCGCACATCTTTAATTACCACGACCGGAACTCGACCATTGCGACGACGCAGATGCGACTTGGATATCCTCGCTTATGCTGAGATAGGGCACGGATACACCGTGGGCTTGCTTGGCGAGTCTCTTGTGCGTCGACTACAGGTTTTTAGAGGAGGTGCATGTCTAGTACATCGGTGCTCGCAAAGGCTGCAGCTCGGGCACTCGACGCGGTGTTCTCTCTACTCGACGGAAATTCTTGACCACTGTAGAAAAGGAAGGCGCAATAGCCTGACGTCTTGTTGACGAGCGTGCTGACAGCGGTCTGTGCGGTGGTGTCGCCGTAGTGCAGCAGTCCATTCCGAAGCGCGGTGGAGCAGGAAAACGATCAACGATGCTCAGCGCCGTTCAGCGCCATGTACTACGGTCCGCGCCTACAGTCTAGCCTGAGCCGGCGGGCGTGGGCCGCGGCCGAAGTCGGCGGCGTCGTCGACATGACGAGCGAGGACCCGGCTAATTCGTCGCCCAGCACGTCGGGCTACTCCACCCCGTGGTCGGCGTCGCTGCAGCGGTCTCAAGCGCGCCGCCGGCTCGACCACCTCGACGACCGCGGAGGCGCGGACGACGAAGACGACGACGAGGACGGAGGCAACAGCACGCCCACTCCGCTGCACCAGCCGGCGGCGCACCAGCGACCCTCCGACGCCGCCGCCGACTCGTGGAGCAGCGGTGCCGACTGGAGGAGCAGCAGGCCCCCGCGCCGGCGTCGTCCCGCGCGTAGCTCGGACCACGAGCGCGGCAGGTCTCCGTCGCACGCGCGCCAGCCCTGGATCGAGGAGCGCCGCAGCCTGGACGCGTGCGACCCGCACCTGCTCGCCGTCATGGCGGCTGCCGCGCAGCCTTGGATCGCCGCCGCTGCGGCCACGTCCTCGCCTCCAGCCACCCCGTGCTGTTGCTCTCCGCCGCCTCAGCAAGTGCACTGCGCTCACGGCTGTGGCTCCCACTCGTGGGCCTCGCAGCAGCAGCAGCAGCGTAGGCGAGGATGCTGCTGCGGTGGCGGCGTCGCTGGTACGAACTGGACGGCGTCGCTCTGCGGCCGCTGCTTTTCCGAGCCGCATCCGGCACCTCGTGGCTCGCCCTGCCAGTCTTGGGTCGGCGGGGGGCGTTGCAAGGTGCGTCACCTTGTTGTGGTGGTTGTTATGTGGACAACGCTTAAATGTCTACCTTTGCTCACGGGGAGGCCCAGCATTGCTCCTGCCCCCACCTCCCAGCCCACTTCGGATGTATGTATGTATCTACGCTAAGGGGTTATGCATGTGTGCACGTATTGATGATCAGCAGGCAACAGATGATGTCCTCCACCCCCCCCCCCCCCTTCCCGACTTTCATGACATTAAGCACAGCGAATATATGATGCATGCGCACAGCTTGCTTTTGTGTAATTGTAACTATCGCTAGCCTTGCGATAGTCATTAGTTCGACCGAATCATGCATAAGCAGTCTGTACATGCCATTATGAGATGGGGGTGTATCTACGTGGTTTCAGTTGTGTTGCATGATCGGCGACCACGGGGGGTATTGTCTGCAAAATTTTGACCAATCATGAAGCGCTACTGGCAAACTTGGAATAGAAAAGGTTGGGATATCTTTACGTTATAACAATTCATATATGAGCTTATTATAAGAAACTCCTATATTTTTTTGGCCCCGCCACGGTGGTCTAGTGGTTATGGCGCTCGACTGCTGACCCGAAGGTCGCGGGATCAAATCCCGGCCGCGGCGGCTGCATTTTCGATGGAGGCGAAAATGTTTGAGGCCCGTGTACTTAGATTTAGGTGCACGTTAAAGAACCCCAGGTGGTCGAAATTTCCGGAGCCCTCCACTACGGCGTCTCTCATAATCATATCGTGGTTTTGGGACGTTAAACCCCAGATATTATTATATTATGTTTTTTTGTTGTGCAGGGAAACTTTGTTTTGTTTTGCGTGACATGCGCAGTGCCATGAAATGATTTGTCCTGGTCCATTCGAAATGTCTGAACCATTCCCAATGAGGCTGTGTCACTGGGCGCTCTTTTTAACTATACTCAACTTCCCCCACATTTAGTGTCTTGAAGCTGTTATAACACTCTCCAAGGCTACTATTCCGGCATCTGTGATCGGTGGTTGAGGTATTTCACATGGTTAAACTTTCAACGACGAAAGAGGAGCTCAACACGTCATGTTCATACTTGCGAGAGAGGCGAATGACGAGACCAGCCCGTCCAGCTCTATTTTTCTTCAACTAGGCCCGAATATGATTTGAGCTTCTGTGATGCTTTGCACTTCTTCAAGATGGTGCACGGATATTTTATGCCTGTTTGTACTACATAACATCAAATATTGCAGGAAGCTGCTGAAGAGTGGTGTAAAGAATATGGACTGCCTTGTAGCTAGCCATCTGTTTCAAAATCGAATGCCTCGTGGTACCAGTGTGCCCTTCGTGTTGTTTTCAACAGGAAACGAAACATGGTGAATTCAGCATCTTCGACTGCGTGATCTCGAACTGACCTTGGGCGACAGCAGTGAGCTCACTTTTGTGCAGTGAATGGAATGGGAAAACTTTATTAAGGTCCGTCGGGGCGTGAACTATAGCACGCAGCGGGCCGCTCCCACGTCGGGAGCGGCCCGTTGGACTGCCCATAGTCGTGCTTCCAAATCCGAACTGCGTAACGCAGCATCCCACTTGGACGACGTAACGTCTTCGTCAACCCTTGCCAGCTTAGACCACGTGCTTTGTGGAGTGAAGCTTCCACTTATAACAGCGGAAATAAATTACCTTTAATAGCAAGCTTCAATTTTCTGGCAAATCCATTGTGTTGGAAAGCGAAAGAAATGTGATTGTCAGAGCTCATTCTTTTCGTATGAGTGATTTCGAACTGGCGCAGGACAACAGTGCTGTGCAGAGAAGATTCGGTTCAGTGTTAAAAAAATATATTTTTCTGGTAAACTTCACCGTTCTGATGGAGGCTTTTCGTGTATTATTGCCTTGCGTGATCATCAGAATTTTTAACATGGTAAAGAAACTGTAGCTTTCTCGTAATTAATTTTTTTTTTACTGCGCTCGAAGAGTCACTGAATGATTTTTTTTTTTTTGGTAAGAAAATGTCTCGTTTGTAGACATGCTTCCGTGGCCATGTCGTCCAGATATAATTCTGCTACGTGAGGCATAGGGTTTACAGTTTCATGCACTAGTTCACTTGCTTTCTCCTTCATCGTTCAAGAACCCCATTTATTTGTTTTTGCTTTATGGTTCTTCGGTGAATATACAGCCATCTCAAGGGTTATCAGCCACGGAGGACCCTTCGTAACCATCGTTATTCATCATCATTATTCATCATTATCAGTCTGTGTGGTCTGTGTTTATGTCCAGTGTAGGACGAAGACCTCTACCAAAGATCTCCAACGTATCCTATTTTCTGCGAGCTGCTTCCGTTTGATCCCCGCACCTTCTTAATTTCGCCACTCTGTGTAACTCGCTGCCGTACTCGGCTGCGTCTCCCATCCCTTGGTATCCATTCCGTTGCTCTAACAGGTTGTCTGTCCCTCGCATCATGTGGTTGGCACAGGTCCATTTCTTTTGCTTCATGCCAAATATAATATATGTCAGCTAGCCCCCTGTAATCTATTCTTCCGATCATAACCATAAATCACTTGTAGTCAAGGAGGCTAGTACGAGCGTGCTCACCGTTCCGTATCTTAAAAATAGGGAAGCAGCGCGCTTATCGAGAACCTTCCATCGAACCTGTCAATCGCTCCCTTTTCCACTCTTGGACGCTTATATATCGATGGCAAGCAGTTTCGATGGAGGCGAAAATGTTTGAGGCCCCCGTGTACTTATTTAGGTGCACGGAACCTCAGGTGGTCGAAATTTCCAGAGCCCTCCACTATACGGCGTCTCTCATAATCATATCGTGGTTTTGGGACGTTAAACCCCGGATATTATTATTATTATTATTATTATTATTATTATTATTATTATTATTATTATTATTATTATTATTATTATTATTATTATTATTATTATTATTATTATATCGATAGCAAACTGAAAAGAGTTACCGTAAGTGCGCTGCAGGAACGTATTGTCACGTGGCTGTGACGGTGAAGAAAGCAATAGCAGCCGGTAAGGATCGAACTCTTTATTGGGCAAACTTGTGCCCAGAAAAAAAGAAAAAAGAAATGACACTCAAGATGCAACGATATCGGCGCGCACGGTCGTCGGTCGTCGAATAATCTGATCAGGAGATAAAGCGCGTCGGCATTTATACATGTGACGTCGATAATTCCAGCGTTGTCGTTGGTGGCCGAGTTAGCTCCAGAATAAGCGCTCTATTGTTCGCCGTGGTGCCAGGGAACCAAAACTTACGTGCCAATCGTTTGTACCGTCTCAGAGCTCCAGTCCCATCGGTCAGTGCTGAAGAAAGAAAAACGAGCCCTTGAAACCCCTTCTTTCCTGATATATAACCAGTTGTTTACAGTTGCGTAACGATGCCAACAGCAACACGGATATTACCAACACCAGAAGCGGTAAGCTGATATGCAGTGCTTATACTTGTCCATTATGACGGAAAACGCTCGCACGTTCCTCTAACCCCTGTATATGTGAGGAAGGCGTCCTTGGCAGCTCTTGAACAAGGTCATCATCGCCGCGATGATCAAGTGAGCACCAGCAGCTGGACAGGACTTGTTATGGGATCCGTTCGTGATCGCGGCGACAAGGAATCTACGGGCAGCGAAGTATGAGGTGTAGTAGAGCTGTTGGAAATCGCGGATGCCTTTTACGAAGAAATGATCTATGACGAATCCTGTCCTGGACGTGGGAACAAGGTATTGTGCCACCCTGTCTACATCGAAAACGTCTTTCATGTCGTGTGAGAACCAGGCGTTGTTGGGTTTTGATAAATCAGTGTTGAAGTCACCGGCAATATTGAGCGGCATGTTACCGTAGGAAGCATTGACGACGTTTTTTTGCGTAATCGATGAAGTACGTTCATATGAACCGCTGGACGGACTCCTTTGGCGCTGTGGTCTGGTCCTCAGGTAAATGGCGGCGAGCGCAATGTCTCTGTTATTGTGATTGATGTGCGCAACGCAGACGTCGCCGATTAGGTTGCTTGTCTGTCTGTGTTCGATGTCTGGCGGCCGGCAGAGTGCGGCCTACATTGAAGTTGCGCATCGCCGTGTTGGCCACGCCGCCGCACCTGCAATCAAGCCGCTTGCTGTGGGGGACACATTGGAATTCCTGACTGCAGTGGTTTGAGAAAGTGCCAACATGCCGGTTTCTGTAAGGCTGAGCACAACGTGTTTTTCGAGGCCGTGCACATGCGCAGACTGTACGTTGAGAGTGGCGAGCCTGAGGTGATTGTCGTGGTTGTGCCACCGAATGAAAGCGGTAGCCAGGTCCAAGACAGTGTCTGGAGGCCTGTTTGTTAGCCGGCTCATTTCGTCGACAAATTGTCTGTCGATAGAGCCGGTGACCTGTCGGAACATAAGTCACCCTTTGCGTTGGCGATGATATAGGCCGTCGAGGCTTAGCCCTGGATAGTGCTACGCAGACCAACTTCAGTGGATAAGGCTTACCTTATCCGTAGACTACTTGGGCGCATAGGCGTGCGCACGGGGGGAGGGGGGGGCGAAGTCGTGAGGAGGAGAGAAAGGAGGAGGGAGAGTAACGCATAGCATAGAGAGAATGAGAAAAATAGAGAGAGAGAAAGGGAAAAAAGACAAAGAGAAAGTAACATAGAGACAGATAGAGAGAGAAAGAGATAGAAAGCAAAACGAAGCGATAAATAGAGAGAGAGAGAGAGAGAGAGATAAGGGCAAGAAGGAGAAAGATAGAAAGAGCGGGGTTGACAAAGAAATACATAGAGAGTGAAAGAAAAAAAATAGAAGTAAACAGGTACAATAAAAGACAGAATAAACAGAGAGATGAAAGAACAAAATTGAAAATAAAAAAAAGAAGGCTGCCCAGCTCCGCACTCCCTTTAGGCTTGGCACGACTAGTGCGAAGCATCACGTAATGACTAGTCGCGTGACAAAAATCACATAACATGACGTAACTAGCCGCGTTACTAAAAACCACGTAACATCACACAACATCTAGTCACGTGACTAAAAATCACTTAACATTTTTTCACGCGACTAAAATCACGCAACATTGCGTAAGAGCTAGTCACGTGACATGACCCCGCCACGTAACAGCTAGCTACATCACTCCCAAAACCACATAACAGCTAGTCACGTGACTAAAATCACATCACGTAACAGGTAGTCACGTGACATGTCTAGCCAGGTCTAGGCATACTTAGTACTACAAGCAAAAACTTAGCCTCTCAGCAAACCCATGGCAATACTAGCAAAGCTTAGCTAGGTCGAACACGCTCAGCTGATAGTTCCAGCCTTGCGCCACTAGTGCAAGCTGCGCATTTTTGTATTGTTGCCGGTGTACTAGAATTAATATACAGTCAACTGCCGATTTTTCGGACATGCCTGAAAATTCGGACGCGTTCGCTGCACCGCCACAAGCCCAATAGAGTCAATCTACAAGAACATCTGAAATTTGGGACGCTGAAACTCTTCGGCGTCCGATTTTTCGGACTACCTGCTGACCACCGCTGCCGCGTCGTTCAACTTGCAGGCTCGAACAGCGCTTTCGCGATGTCGATCCGTTTGCGTCCATGAAGTCCGAAAGTCAGCTTTGCCGCAATGCCAAGTTGTTATGGTGTGAAGCATGCCGAGAATCTGAAGGGGCCACTCTCACAGCGGCGATGCGGGCAATGCTTTTACGGATAAGAACCGGAAATGCGTGGAGGTGTCATGGCGGCAGGCGTCAAACGCGCCAGTACGATTTTATTGCTGATAACATTATTATGATAATCATCTTCAGCTAACTACTCGGTAGTGCATGTGGCCTAGCGCAATTTTAAGCGTACTGCGCGCTTTTATTAGGTGATGACCTAAACGCGCCGCACTGCCGTGTTCAGTGGTGCCTCTTTGTGTGACACTGCTGTGTGCGCCGCGCCGCCCAGACGCCTTGTTTTCAGGATAGCAGCTCGCTATCGGTGCGCTTGTGTGCAGTCCGGAATGGAGTGGGCACGACAAACACTGACCACAAACACATGCGTATGGTACAGCAAGCACCCCGGCAGGGACAGCATGAGCTTCGTAGGCGATGTGCTGCACACAGCTAGGAACGACAGGCTCCACGTGGCAGCATATGCTCTATTTCAATGAAGCGGTGGAGGTTTTCGTACATTAGCACATGGTTTATGAACGCACACGCATCGGCTAAATCCGGATATAGTTCACTGTAATCCAGACTACTTAGGACAGGTAGTAACCGCGGAGCCGAACCATGAGAGTGAAATAACTAGAAGAATAAGGATGGGTTGGGGCTCATTCGGCAAGCATTATCAAATCATGAATGGTAATCTACCACTATCCCTCAAGAGGAAGGTATATAACAGCTGCATCTTACCGGTACTTACCTACGGAGCAGAAACCTGGAGACTTACAAAGAGGGTTCAACTCAAATTGAGGACGACGCAGCGAGCGATGGAAAGGAAAATGATAGGTGTAACCTTAAGAGACAGGAAGAGAGCAGAGTGGGTCAGGGAACAAACGGGGGTTAATGACATCATAGTTGAAATCAAGAAGAAGAAATGGATATGGGCCGGGCACGTAGCACGTCGGCAGGATAACCGGTGGTCATTAAGGGTAACTGACTGGATTCCAAGAGATGGCAAACGCGTGAGGGGGAGACAGAAAATCAGGTGGGTAGATGAGATTAAGAAGTTTGCAGGTATTACGTGGCAGCAGAAAGCACAGGACCGGGTTGATTGGCGGAACATGGGAGAGGCCTTTGCCCTGCAGTGGGCGTAGACAGGCTGATGATGATGATGATGATGAATCCAGACGAGTCGCCCGCTTTCCTTCGACAGCCTTTGTGCTCGGCGGCGCTCATCACAAATGCAAATTAAAAAATTACACGATCTCCCGCTAAAGGGGACCATGAGGCGATGTGAAGCCGGAGCACTTGCACGATCGCGTTCCGTTGGCGTTCGTTGGGCATGCTACCGACTTCGCGTCGTGGAACGCGAAGAGGGACGCTACGCGCGTCGTATCTTCCATTTAGCCTGGCCGTTAACAGGGCGAGCGGGGAACGCGGTCGACAGGCGGGCGAGAGGGGGGCAGCGTAGGAGAGGAGAGAGAAGGGGAAGGGACGCGCATGCGCTCGAGCTCATCGCGGCGTTGCACAGGAGAGAATTTCGGCATGTCTAGCCCGCGTTTCAGAGGAAGAGTGGAAAGGGGGAGGGGAGAGGGGTATGGGAGAGGGGAAGGGAAGATGGGTATGGGAGAGGGTTAGAGGACATGGGGAATGGTGAGGGGGAGTGGAGAGGAGGTGTGTGGAGAGGGTATGCGCATGCGCAGTAAGGGTGGTCACGCCGCACACCACCACCACCGGATTGAGCTCCGCCTTAAGATCCTTCGCATCTAAAATTGCCGAATTAAAAATTGTAAGCAGGGTTCCTTGCAGGTACCAATACTACCAAACGTAGTCACGGTTGAGAGCCTATGCGAACACAGAAATGCGTGATAAGTGTGCTGGAAGGCCTTTTAGAGGTACTTCGGACATGGCTGTGGCGATTTGACCGCTTGAGCGAAGTAAGGAAGTGTGAATTCGTTTTTTCGGACTGCCCGATTTTTCTGATGATTTCGCTGTCCCTTAGGAAGTCCAAAAAATTGGCTAAGCACATATTTCTAATGCGAACTTGTTAACATTGAGTATAAACACGCATCATGTGGCGTGTCAGCATAGGTCTGCAAAATCAGTGGAACTCACTCGGATTCACACACAGATTGTATTTTGTGGTTGTTGGTCCATCAGACTCCGGCATAATTAAGTTCTACTGTTCTACCCAGTATGGCTCACTCAGACTGAGACAGACTTGTAAATCTCGGTAAACCGCACTGGGCGTAAATTTGGGCGAGTCTGAACCATAATGATCCTGAGTGGATCAACTCATGAGTGAGACTTGTGCTCTATGAGCGCCACTTCTCAGTTTGGCTTGCCTTAGTTGCATTTTCTTGAGGGGATTTGTTGCATAATGAAATACAATACTGTGTTTGCGCACAGTTGATGTGCTCATCATGACCATGTAAAAGAATGGCATCAGTGCTTCTCTGTGCATTGTTTTTTTAGGGGCGAAGCTCCTTAAGGCGGCACCCGTTCGTCCCTCGTAGTCGTAGTAGTGCGTAACCAGTCGTAACGCTAGTACCAGATCTTGACCTCCAAGGTGGTGCCGGTGGGAGATTTTTCCTGTGCGTTGTTGAACAATAAAAAATTCGCAGCGTGCGCGTTAACTAAAAGCCGAATTCTTCTGTCTCTCATTCCCCATTAGCAGCCATTGGCATGTTCCAGTAGGAAACGTTAGTAGAAGTAGAAGTGTAAGTGTTAGCTAAAAGCCGACTTCTTCTGTGTCTCATTCCCATTAGCAGCCATTGTTTACCTCCAAGGTAGTGCCTGGTGAGATTTCTCCTGTGCGTGATTAAACAATAAAAATTTTGTTCAAAACGCCGTTGATTGATGAAATAAACCAACGAAAGACGCCAGATGTTTTCTAAAAGCAAAACGATAGAACGCCAGATGTTTCTAAAGCAAAACGAAAAGACGCCAGCTGCTTAACGAAAGACGCCAGATGTTTTCTAAAGCGATGGTTTTCTAAACAATGAAAATTCACAGCGTACATGTAAAATTAAAGTGAGCTGCAAGTCGTCATATCTCATCGAACCTTTAGTATAAACGCGCCCGATCTCACGTCGGTGATGATGTACTGGGCAGAATTCACGGAAGATTCACGGTTTACCGATGAACCTCCGCAGCTTCGCCCACTCATCATCATTCACTCCGTGGATATGCTGTGATTTTTTTTTAGAACTACAAATTGATTCTTATTTTAGTTATGAATCATCCTGTACATCGTTAAAGAGTGCAAGAACGCGTGAGTGTTGAATTGCTGGTAGTGCACCTGTGCATGATCTCCTGCACTTTGTGTAAGCAACTTATCAGTTCATGTGCTCATGACTTTACGATACATGCTTATTTCATGTTTGATGTACAGAGTTAAAGGTGTGTGAAAAACCTGCTTCAATGCAGCTTGGCTATGCTGTCACTCCCTTCAACATGAGTAGCTGTGAATCACATGATTTTGCATAAAAGTACAGCGTCATCCGATGTACAAATATGTAAAACTGGACTTCTTGTTTCAAGCATAAGGTTAATCAATGGCATGGTAAAGTCAGGAGGAATAGTCAAGAAAAGAAATAATGACAAAACACTCGAATAATTGACGTCTGCACAAGGTATTATGTCAGATACTTTTGTGATGCAGGCTAAGTGTGTATCGTGTCGAATTCTGGTGAGCCATACCTCCTTTGAGTGGAAGACTGCATATAATGCTCTCGCTTATCGTACAGTAGTGTGCTATATAGTATAAAACAAAATATTGAAAACTAATACAGCACTTTGTGCAATGATATGGTAGTAATTGGGGCAGTTGTTCTGATGTAACAAAGTTGCTATCACAGTGGTGCCTGTTTATTATCACTCATCTGTTGCTCTTTTTTATCTCTTTGCAGACCCCGGTGTCTGGTGACTATGGTGATTTGCAGGATAAAATGTCGCACTTGGAAGCAGAGAAGGAAAATCTGGCCCTGCAGGTACTTTGAGCTTCTGCAATGTTCCACACACTCCGTAGGTTGGCACTTACTCCATAGTACAGCACACATTGGACGAGAAAACTTCGATCACCTTGCTGGCATAGTTATGCTCACTTATTGAGCATTACAATCAGTGTGAGCACTGCTTCTTTAGGACATTGTACTGGGCAGTGGTGATTTACTGTATAAATTGGACAAAATTTGGAGAAAAATGACATTCAACTTAGAAGCTGTAGTATTTGGTTCCCAGATGCCATTTGCTGCATCAGTGAATCTTCGGTTCCATGTGCCATTACTTGAATTCAAGGCCACCAAGGGATAGATTTAACAGTGCTGAAGCAATTTACACCTTGTGCAAAGAACAGTGGCTCATGGAGCGAATATAAGTATCCAAGTGGTGCAGCATGCACAAAGGAATGAATAAAGCTCTTGTGTGAAGGACTGCACCAGTGTTTGTGATGATGGGGGCCACAAAGGATTACAGCAGATTTCATACTCATAGTTAGGAAAAGATTAGACTAAGAGGTTTGGCCTCGTGTACAGGCCGTGCATTATCATTATAACGAAAAAAAAAGTGGTGCTCTTAACACAAGTTCGTGCAGTAAGTTTGTGCAATCGGCTAATTGCTTCTGGCAGTGGACTGTTTTATGGCTATAGATCAGAATACTGAGCACGTTGCGTGTGGCACCCATTTTGAACCGACTGTAGGCAGCACCACTGAGGGTTGGGAAAGTGGGGGGAGGGGGGTCTGCCAGCCTCACTGGAACTAGCCCACTCCATGCCAGACGATCACCTGGTGTCGTCTGGCATGGCATAAAAAACCTCAAGTGGCCGCTCGACGGAGCCAAATGATTCTAGCTTATGCATTCACTGTGGAACAGCCACTGCAATGGTCAGCAATTATGATTAAACTCTGCTGTGTCACGAATCAGGGATGACAGGTTAGTTTCAGAGAAGCATTGTGCTAGGCAAATATTTCCAGTTTGTGACCTCTGCATGAAACCCTTTGGCTATCAGGTGAGCGTGCTGAGTGACCAGTTGGAGCTGCAGAAGGACAAGATAGCCGAGCTGGAGTCATCCCTGCTGGACAAGAAGCTCCTGCTCGAACGGACAGAGCAGCTGCTCAAGCAGGTCAGGAGTGGAGCCTCCTCCTTGTGTGCTTTCTGACTGCACAAAGCATGCCATGGCAGTTCTGTTATTGCAGCAGCTGTCATTGGTCCTTTCATCACACTTGCCATGCCTGTAGAAAAACCTATAACTAAAAAAAAAAAAACTGGCTTTGCTATATAGTAAGCTTCCAACTTTTTTTTTACTTCCAGGGACCTTAAAATCGTTCGTAAAATCCTGTAGTCCTTAGCTGTTGTCTCGTTAGCTGTTGCTTCCAGGTTACATAATACCTGCTGGGTAATTCAATCCATCATGTAATTGAGAAATCTGTAGCATACAACCGACACCTTTATATGGCCTTCATGGATGACAAAAAGGATGACTTCATAGAGATACCAGAGGTTTTTTGAAGTATTGTGTCACCGAGGAGTTACTTGGAAATTATGTGAATAGCTCAGCCAACATCTGCAAAAACTTCACAGCCACCTTGGTTCTCCAGAAGAAGAGCAAAAGAATTCTGATCAAAACAGGGGACGTTTAACTGCAAAACAGTGTGCGTAGAGAGGAAGAAGGGGAGAAACCGCTTGTGTGTGTGATATGTGTTGTAGCTTTTGTGCACTAGCACTTGGCCATGGCCTGAAAGTGTGCCCCGTCTCCACTCTTGCAGGAGATGATGTTGAAGAAAAAGATTGAGAATGACCGGCTTGAGCTGCTGTCCGACGTGCCTGCGCTCAAGCTCAAGCTTGTCACTGCTGAGCGTGAGAAGTCCGAGCTCGAGAGCAAGGTCAAGAAACTTGAGGTCAGGTTGCCTTCGCCACAGGAAAGCCCTTGTTGCAAAGAAAGATTGCGGGATAAATGGCCGCTTTTTAAAATTTCTACTCCAGCCTTGCTGCAAGGTAGTTTACTGAGTTAACAATAGTGCAGCTCTTGTAAACATGATGTTGCAATTTATGGTGTGCAATATGTTGCCAAGGAAATAAGTGTCCCGCTTGAACACTCTGTGGTGGTTCCAGCTGTACAGCTCCTGCCATGGCAGTGGCAGCTTGTAGACTGTGATGTATCTTTCATTGATGTTATGAAACATGTGGTTGTTGCTCATATTTGTTTGTGGTTCCGCGAACTACAACACATATACTCTTGTCCTGAATTTTTTACCGATGCGTTAGAGTCTCATGCTGGCATGTCTTGTGCAGTGGGAGGCCCAAATTTTTTGAATGCTGGCACTCTGCACCCCAACACAAGCATCTTTACTGGAGAGGCCTATGTGATATTGGCAGCCATTAAACACATTAATGAAATAAATTTACCAAGGGCAATTATATATACACAGACTCGGAGAGGGGAAGCAGTTTTTAGACATAAGGTGCTTTTATTATTTAAGTCAGGAGGACAAATAATTCCATTTTCATGAATTTTCATGTGATTATATCAAATACAAGACCCAGTTTTACTTAGGCCATAAAATTAGTACTTAAATAAATTACTCATCAAAAATTTATTTGATCGCATTTTTAATAAGCTGGCCGCTTAGATCCTGCTGAATGAGATGTGAATTGAGTCTACTGATATCAGAAAGTGCAGTAAGGGTGATATTATGGTTCTAGCTTTCGTAGAAAAAATGTTATGAGGCTTCAAAGTTCTGATTTGAATGACTGAGAAAAAGCACTTTTCTTATTTCATCCTTTCTGGAAGTTTGTAACGTCCCAAAGTAACATTTGGCACCCTGTTGCTCTCACTAAACATTAAGATTTATTGCAACACGAAAATCAAAATTGAGTGTGCCGAAACTGAGGAACGCATGTAAAGTTATGAAAAATGAAACAGGAAAAGTAGCAGTGAACAAAGCACTGTTGGTGGCTTATGTCATATAGGAGCCTGTAATGACTAACGATCTAGGATGCACAAAATTTGGTGAGGTTATGCATCAGTTAATAGCAGAACCTGAAAACAACATTTCCAGAAAAACCAATCTATATGGCAATTTTTGGTCGCAAGAAGCAGCTTCCCCCCTTAAGTGTCCTAAAAGGTTTATGGCGCTCGACTGCTGACCTGAAGGTCGCGGGATCGAATCCCGGCTGCGGCGGCTGCATTTCCGATGGAGGCGAAAATGTTTGAGGCCCGTGTGCTTAGATTTAGGTGCACGTTAAAGAACCCCAGGTGGTCGAAATTTCCGGAGCCCTCCACTACGGCGTCTCTCATAATCATATCGTGGTTTTGGGACATCAAATCCCAGATATTATTATTATTATTATTGTAAAAGGTTTGTTTGAAAACTCTCAGCAAGCACCGAAATCCTGTAATTGTAACACTTTATTGAAATTTATGCTACACGTATAGATCCACGCAGCATGTGGCGGTGTGCTGTGTGCCAGGGCATTGTTAAATTGTCTTGGCTGACCAGCTAGCCATGTCTGCACAGGCAAACACCGCAAACTCATACATAGCTGTCCCTACATGGGACCTAAAGTCTTTTTTAAGGAAAAAAAGCTTAAGGCTTACTGGCAGTGTCAGTGAGACACAGAAATATAGTAAATTTCACGTAGTCTAACCACTACTGAAAAATTGGCCACCCATAAGCAAAGCAAGACATATTAATGTTATTTCCTGTTGCCTCAGAATAGGCCACATGTACAGCACCCATTCGTACCTTTTGAACGGTGACTAACCCCCAGTCTGTGGTAAATGTGGAGAGCTTGTGACAGTAGTACATGTACTGGTGGTATGTCCTCATCTAGAGGCAGACAGAAAAAAGTATTTCCCGCTATTGCATCGCCAACATATGCCCCTATATCCGGCCATGTTTCTTGGTGAGAACCCACTGTTTCATAGAAAATACACCCAAGCAGCCCGTGGCAGAGCCTCTCATTAGAGGCTTCTGCTTCGGCACTTCTATCGACTGCACATGCCTCCCAGCTCTTATGCTCAAGAGCTTGGGTGAGGCATTTGTGGTACAAAGTATTCCTTCTCTTTCCTTTTATTATCATCAATAAATGTATTCTCTCCATAGTTTGCCTCACCCACCACCGTCATAATTTTAGCCAATATACATGTCTTAAACACCTATATAGTGATTGATTTTTACACCTTTTACAGCCATTCCTCACTTTGCATTGCAATTCATTGGTCAGAATCAACTCATTGGTACAATGACATGGCACATGGCCACACTGGACCCTTCCAACACAAAACACCACCTCACCATCATCAATCTCAGAAAATGACATACACCATGATATCAGGAATGCCTCATATAGACGGATAGTTAATACCTTTCTCATGCACAAATAATGGATTAAATAGACAAGAGCACACAATGAGACAACAGTGCCAACTGATTTCTTGGTCTTCACATCAGAGCGTATATATTCTACCTGACATATGTGACGTGCGCAGAACAGCAACCATGGGGAAAAAAGCAGGAGAAAGAGATAATAGTTTTCATTTTGGAAAAACATTCTCAAGCAAGGCATATTCTGATATGTACAAAGATACAGAAGCATGAGCAGTAACCTCTTCAAGCCATTTTTATTGCAGCTTTTTGTTCTGGCCCAAGCAATTCTCCTCTCTAAGAGGAATAAATGTGAAATAAGCAATCTAAATGCATGTTGCAGACGGATGTGGTTCTGCTGCGCTCGCACTTGGCCGAGCGGGAGGCGGAGCTCATCACCCGATGTGGCAGGGTCCCAGCCTCTCCTCACCATGGTTCAGTGTCCTCTGTGGCTGACAGCTTCAGGGCCACACCCACTAAGCTAGGTGAGTAAAAGGTGGATTTTGCGATTGTCGCAGACGGCCCGTGGTGCATAGCTAGAGATTTGTTTTCTGTGGCCACGGGAAGCTGTGCACTTGAAGAACTTGACAGTGTAGTCTTGTGTCTTGCCAAGACTGCAGTATGAGCACATTGAGCAGATGGTGTTGAAATCTGAATGCTGTAGACTCTAGTTCCAGCAACCATTTCATAATTAGCATTAGTGATCTTTACTCAGGTCGGAGGTTCTATTCACATCATCCATATATGTGAGGGCTTCACCTTTGCAATTTTGGTCAACGCTTTACAGTTCCACAGAGTGAACAGTTTTCAGGAGCAGTTGATGTAATTTTTTGCTTGTATAACAAAATTTAGTGCTTGTGAATTACTTCATGGTCTGTAACAGGGACAGCTGAAAATGTTTATGGGCATAAGTAACAAGCTTTACGTATTGAGAGAGCAAGTGGGACAAGACATTTTTTGAAGCTGTCTCTGCTAGATCTTATTCCCCACATCAGTTTAGCACCAGTCATTAGACTTAAAGTAGGTTTGTTGAAAGGCTGGTTGCTCTATGCTACTCAGAAGGAAAAAGACACTGCGACGACTGGACTGGTGTTTTTCTGGGAAAAGTTTTGCTCTGAGCAATTGTTGCGTGCAATGAAGTAGGCTACTTGTGTTTGTTTATTCAGCCACTTGTTCATCGCACAGCATGCGGGAAACAAACGCAGTAGGCAGCTCTCGATAATTCAAACTCGTGGGCACCCCAGGATTTCGTTTTAATTATCAAAGGATTGTATCATCAGAAGTCCACACATATACAAGTTGGGGCAATACACCAACTCAAGTTGTAATGTCTCTTGTTTCCCAGGGCCACAGCAACATCATAGACAGTACTGCATGATTGCAAGTAAAATCTTTAGGTGTCAGCAATCATACTGGTACTCGTTATTGTACAGCACATGCACGCTCATGTAATTAAGGGACAGAATGTGCCATGTCCCATGACAGCTACAAGCCCCTTTTCTATCTTAGTGTTTTTTTCCGCAAGACACCAGTGTACTGCGGCGAAAGTGACTTAAGGAGCATTCGAAATGCGATCGACCAAGGCCAGATTTTTCTCAGTTTTACTGCGGTAGCAATTGTCACATGGTTGTGGCGTCAATGAAGGCAGCAGTCGGCGTGTCCAAGATGAAACCCTTTATTTGGCCGAACTTGTGGCCGGGAAACGGAAAGTCAAACTACACCAATACATGCTGCACACTGATAGCGGTGAACAGAGCGTCGCCCATCAATAATCTGCTCTGCGATAAGGCACGTTGGCATTTATACATGCAGCATCGAACATTCGAGCCTTATCGCTGGTGGTCGCGTTAGTTCGAGAAAAATCTCAACTGTTCGCGTTTGTGCCCTCAAGCCTATAAGAAGATTTCAAGATAATCTGGAAGGCTCCCAGACATTAGGATGCGGCTTGCGCAAGGCGGCGGCTATGCGTGCAACGATCTAGTTACATTAAAATGACAAAAAGAAGCACGCGTGGCAACATGGACACTCTCGGCTGGTTTTTGCTGTCGGTGTCGCCGTCATGTCCCATGTATGTATATCTATGTATGTATGTATATAAGGTGGTACTCAGAGCTCAAAGGCACTTCAGCATGTTCTCTTTATCACCCTCGAGATGGTGTGAAGGGCACGCTTTAAAGGTTGTCGCGCCACTCGGGGCGACAACCTTTAAATTCTGTTATAGGTGAGGCATAAACATAGGAAAAAAGACGACAGGCCTTTGTTCAAATGGAATGATGCGTGGTATCTTTCTTTCTCTATTTGATATGTCTTTTTTTTTCTTTTAGAAATTTGTTTGAGCACTGCCTTTTTTTGTATGACAGTCTGGTGCTGAACTGCTGGCAGTTACTGAAACCAGGATGTCGTTCTAGCTAGCAGTGTAAGATACTATAACCTTTATGTTTGTATAGCACATTTTCTAGGGAGGACTGAAAATTCCTCCTATTTTGAAATGATGCCACTTTGATCAGACTAAATGACTATTTAATCATGGGTCTATCACTTGAAAGACCACAGTGCTTTTCTGTAGAAAATGCATTTTGTTTTGCTGTCATTTTAAGTGCACACTATTGTTTTGCAACGAATAAAATGACAGGGCCATGTTCCTTTGTGAAACCTTCATCGTCTACACATGATTTCCTGTGAGTCACCAAAAGAACATAATTTTAGGAATTTCTAAAAACAAACTTTTGGTGGGCTTTTCAAATGTATTCTGTAAAAAAGTATTAGCAGATAGTAATGCTATCCCTGCCACTCACGAGTCACAAGGCACCAAGATTCGTGCTGATTCTGCATGTAATAAGCGCTCAGACTGCTAGTTGCCACGTCGACAAGACTTTTCACCTTCATTTAAACTTTTGCTTCTATGTTGCACCATGTTGTAGTTGGGTAGGACTTATAACCAATGATCCGTGTTAGGGCAGTGCAAGGGAACCATATCTTTAAGTGCTCGTGGTGACATCCGTCACACCTGTACTCTTTTGGTGAAGCCACATAAAAAGACTAAGATATACCTTCTCCCATGCTGTATAGCCTGTAGTGTTGGGGTCATGGACAATAAAGTTAACTATAAAGCACTGCATTTTCATCACTGCAGCTAAAAGAAAAGAGAGTGAAAGGCATAATTAGTTTCCAATCAGTACTTCTATCCACCTGGTATTGTTGTTTTAAGCACATCACCTTGTTGCTCCCTGGTATCGTGTTAGTCAGTCAGCCACCATAGGTTGACAAGGGATGTGTTGAAACTAGTGTGGTTGAAGAGGTAACCACAGCAGCAGCTGTAGTTAATGTCTGTACATGATGTTTGTTACAGGGGCTGACTGGAAGGAGCGTTCACCCGCCCTTGGTGACAGTGACAGGCAGGCAGTGAGTATGCACGTCCAGTTAACAGTAAGATGAAAGCACGTGGGCATCTGCTATAGCACGGGATCATATCATATGAAGTGCACATGCCTGCAACCTAAGACGCGTGATCGTGATTTATGACTGACCCTTCTTTCATGAGTCACTGCATCATCGTGTGCGTGCAGCAAAGAGCTCACATTGTGGAGGTGGCAGAATTCCAAGGAGACTGCTACAGCCGACTGTGGCAAGTGTGTGTGCGAGAGGCAAGGGCTGCATCGAAATGTAGGATAGCTTCGTGACCAAATGCCTTCATTCTTTTTTCTGAATGCATGTTATTTTAAAGTTTACTTGTTAGAGATCATTTCGTCAATGCGAGACATTTGTTACTGGTGCTTGCAGCGGCCAAAGTACTGTTGTGCGACACTGAACGGGACAACTAATGCTTTAAGTGTTACAGCCGAGCTGTTACACACTAGTTTCTGTACAGAGAAAAGGCATCTCAACAAAATTGAATCGGAGTGTTGGGTGAGGGGTGAGTGGCCATGTGGGCCAAGCATGCAACTGGTCGTGTGTTTATGGCATGACTCCATTCAATTTCCTGCAGCAAATCACGCGCATGTCTATGGGGGTCATCCTTGCTCTGACGTTGTCATGTTCAATGGGTGGCTGTGGTACACCCGGGGAACAATGAGCTTACAAGGAGAGATGTCAAGAGCTGCAAGAAGGAACTTGCCCGGGACGCTAAGCGAAAACATTGGGACAATGGCAACAGTGCTGCCGATCGTTTCGCCAGTCCCAACATGAGGTTCTCGAGAGACTTTCTTCGACACAAAGGTGCAGGGCAGGTGGGAAAGGGGGGCATTGAAATGATGGTGCGATGCTTCTTGTATGCGATGGTGTGAAACTTGCAGCGATACCACCGTGCCGCACCACACAGCATCGCTGGTCACCCACATTCAAAGAGTGCAACGGGTCTGAATTTGTTTGCTAACAGAGCATGATTTAAGATACTGAAAATGAAACAGACACTGGCTCAGCGGGAGTGGTGCATGAGTCTGGCATGACCTACAATGCCTGGCTTCTCAGCTTGATTTTCGAAACAAGGCTCGGTGGAATGTCTCAAACGTGGTGTGTGAGCGACAACCACCAAGTGAACACATCACCTTCTTAGATGCTGTTTAAAGGCCGCTAAGATAAAATCTATTCAACTACCAGCCGTGAGGCTTTGCCAAGATTGCTTGAGTGGTAGATATGACCCAAGGCAAATTTTATAAAAGTGAAGTTTTGTTGAAGTTACCATTGAATGCTCTCCACACGCTCCCGGTTTGTGCTGGCCATCATCCATTTCTGTTATTTTAAACTACCGTTGTTGTTAATGATACTTTTTCCAACGTTAAGGATCTGTCATAGTTATTGTCACCACCACTGCAGCAAAATGTTGCAAGCTTTGTGCCACGACATCCGAATACTCTTTTAAAGCTACTTTTCCAGCACTTAGGGGAATGCATTGCTCCACAATCCTTCCTCCAATTCAACGCAGATGAAATGTGGCACGTTTTTGTGGTAGTGATGATGTGCTACCAAAGTTGGTGAAAAGTGAACCTCAGTGAGCATAGTCGCTCGTAGTAAGAATGCGACAAACGCAGGTCCGTTTGACTAGTTACCTTTTGCGTTGAGTGCATTAAATTACGGATACAGTAAAAGCTCGTTAATTCGGATTTCACGGGACCGGAAAAAATGTCCGAATTAACTGAATGCCGAATTAACGAATGAACAGGAAAAACAACATTAAAATCAAGTTGGAGAAGCATACCTTTATTTGCTGAAGTATTTTGTAATGGTCGTCTGCGTTTTCACGCAGATTCCGGCTTACATTACAATTTTTCTTAACTTTTCCAAATGGCCAACAGCACGCAAACTGTCGGAAGTGCTCAGGCAAACGCCCTCTAATATCAAAAGCGCCTCCGAGACTTCCCGTCAGGTGCGATGAGGTCGCGACATAATTAATCATTTCTTGATCTGGCAGGAGACCAGTCGTGGTGACACAATCATTGATCGCGATGTAGTCCTGAAGGGTCATATCTGTGGGAAGGACAGCATCGAAGGTCGGGCAGTCACCGTGGGTGGACTCGGCTGACACCTCGTCGATGCCACCGTCGGCTACTGCCGCATGCTTGGGCTTCACATGTAAACACGGTCACAACGGGAAAAAACAAGAACTCCGCAAGAAGAGACGGTGCCGACACAACACAAGGGAAAATGGCGTCGGAGGCGCAGTGTGGAGCGAAGAAAGAAGACGCCGACGTTCGGTGACAGTGAAAATGAGGAAGTAATCACAAAAGGAGCATTTATTTGTGTCTACGCAACAAAAAATGGTGGCTTCAAGACCTCTTGTTTGGTTGTGTCCCACCTGCAGTGGATGGTTGCAACGCTTTTCAAATTGGCATGCCAGATTGATCTGGCCATGATCCCTGAATCTGACAGGCCCCTTGATTTTGTCATGGTTCTAGCACATGTCCGTAACATAGTTTTCTCTCGGGATCAGAGCTAGCCGACTGCTGTCTGGCAGCCAGCTGGTTGCCAGTGGGCCACCCAGTCCGCCGAAGATCTACCACTACCATCACTGGATCGTTGGGGTGGCTGCCCAACGTAGGTAGTCACTACGAAAGTTCTTAACCTCTAAGCATTCAGTACTATTAAGAAGATTCTTCCCACATTGTCGAGTACATCCAATAATTTGGCTTAATAGAGCTCGTCTTAACCAGAGTTTACTGCACATTGGCAGACCATGATTTAGCAGGTATGTTTGTCATGTGCAGCTCCCTGGTGAAGGCTGCCTGCAGGAGAAGCCCCCCAAGTGCCCCTCGCGGAGTGCATCAGCCACGCTACCATCATCACAGTCTGCGCTCCGGTCTAGCACACCACTGCAGCTGTCGCCTCGGCCTAGCAGCGACGATGGCTCACATTCGGTCCGTGCCTGTTCATTTATCATTTCAGCATCCAGCGCACGGGAAAAGGCAAGGTCAAGGTGAAAACTGACAATGGCAAGCACTAACTTCCAACAGATCCTGCCATTGTCGGTTTTCACCCTGTCCTTGTCTTTTGCTGTGCGCTAGATGCTGAAATGGAACATGTCCAAACTTGTGTTCCTTCAAGCAATTATCGCCTGGTTAGCTCGGTTGGTAGTGGCTTCAGCCAACATGAAGCTCAGATATAAGCAGCTTTTTACTCCTTAATCCAGGCCACCTAGTCTTTTTCCAGTGAATATTCTAGTGATCTATTCATTCTGCATAAAAAAGGAGTATCAGTACGCAGTAAAGAAAAACACTTCCAAAAGTGTGAGTCATGAGTCTCATTGGGCAAAGTCAAGTGATGCTCGAAGCACGATGATTGTGACATGCGCAGTCATTGGGTGTAGACAAAATAATCCGAGCTGCAGAACAAGTGTGCTCGCTATTTATACATATTCCAGCATAATTACTAATGCTTGTATACACTTGTGAAGGTAAATTACCATTCAATGCTGTCTAACATGATATGGCAACACTGCTTGCTGAAGAATTGGCAGCGACAACCCGGAAATTTTTCATGCACGTTGACATGTCTTGCATTGAGCAATAATAATATTATTGTAGTGGTTGTTAAACATAAGAAACAATCAGCCCAACATGATAACATATATGTAGTCATGTTTTCGTTTTTTTTTTTATAAATAGATAAGTAGGGACTGCTGCAATACTGCTCTGTTTTTATGTTAGAACTTTTTTGATCTTACTCCGAGTGGTGGGATAAGATTAGGAAATTTACAGGTGCAGTCAACTTGTGCAAGACAGGTGTAAGTGAAGATCACTGGCAGAGGCATTCGTCCTCAGGGAAATGAAGAAAACGAAAGAAAGGCAATTTTGTAAAGTGTGTCATAGGGGGAAATGGGATATGCAAGTTTGCAATTTATGAGGAATTCTTTCCATGCTTGCTGAATTTCTCAGGATCTCAATAAGGTTCATTGTACCGTACGGTATAAGGGCTCTGCAAAAGTACAACTCATTTCTTTAGTCCTATGTATCAAAGTACAGAATATTCTTTTGCTTAGGATGTTATGTGTGCAGCAGCATTAAGAAAATGCAATATTTTTTATCGTTGCTGAGTTACAGAATCGTAAAGCACATACTCTTCAATAATTTGGAGTATGGCCATTTCGAACAATTTTGAATGAAAAGAAAACAGGTGATCTAAATAAAAAAGTTTGTTTTGTGCAATTAGTACATTTTCAACCATATTTTTGAATTCAACAAACCCAATCAAACAGTGGTTGCAAAGAACCATTATTTTTGCATTATCCTGGTGCATATCTAGCAGGGGCATAGCCAAAATTTATTTTGGGGGTGGCATGCGTGAGGGTCTGATGCCCCTTTATGCATGTTTGTGCACGTGTTTGTATGACAAGGGACATAGTAACAGATGAGGGCGAGCGCTAAGTTCGAAGTTAGGGCTCATCCGTGGTGAGATATGTGTTACTGCTTCCCTCGCCCCAGCTTGTGCTACAGCCCTCGTCATGACCTACCAACTAGTCCTAGTTGCCACGCTCATATGCTAAATTATTCCATGCCACTTGCCAACACTTTGGCACACAAAGCGCATTTAAGATCTTTTTGTTGTTGCTGCTTCTACCATCTACCATCCAGCTCAGCAACGTGCGGCAGTACAGCAACAGCCTGCCCCGCTCGCATGGCCAGCAGGTGAGGCGCTCCGAAGAAGCTGCTGCTGCTGCTGCTGCTGCTTCTGCGCCAGCCCCGGCGGCATCGTCGAGGGACGTCTTCCGCAGCCGCAAGAGTTCGACGGGTGTCTCCTTTGGTAAAGGCTTTTTCCGCTTGCGGTCTTCTCGCCGAGCCTGCTCTGCACCCGAACTAGGTGACGGTCTCTCTCTCACTTTACTTCCTAAGTTGGGGCACTTTCCACTCGCGTCACTGGCGGGAATCCTTGCAGCACTGCCGAATTATCTGCCTGTCCTCTTTTGGGATGTAGTCTTCTGCCTGGTTCACCAAACATTGTGACAAACATTAACCTGCCACTGAAACAGATAATTAAGCACGAATATATCGGAACATGTCAGAATATTTATGTATGATACAGGGGCTGGAACGTTTCGTGGAGAGTTGAATGGAAGCTGCAGTTCATAGACATTCAACATTCGACGAGGGCCTAGACTACGTAGCCAGACAAGACAGTTGGGAGTCAAACATCGAATTGCAGCCAGAGTCAGGGTTTTGTCAAAGGGGCCTATTTTCGTCAGGGCAGCACTTGCTTATCTTCAGCAGTTACATTCTCCTAGCTCATTCTCCTGCGCCCTATGGAGCTGATTTAAATGTAGTGTACATGTTTGGCCTTGCTGAAGTCATTCCGTAGGGCTGCACTTATTTTGTTCAACGGGTGCACTTTTACAGAGGTTGTACCTTGTGGAATCTAGAGCTGTCCAAATCGTCCAGAAGGATGCGCAGAACTATCAGCACTTTCCATAACCACAGCTTGTCATGTCCAGAAAGTGCACAGCAGATAATATACCTGGCACCCATCGGCTCGGTAATATATCACCTGTAGCCTCACTGCAAGAGGGCAATGGTGTTGAAACTTTGCCTGTTGACAGCCTGATACGCTGCCTTCTCATTGGGAAGAAAAAAATAAGTGTTCATGTAGGAAATCAGTGGATGCCTCAAGAAGAAGCCTAAGGGAACTGTCATGCAAAACTTCTGCCGTTTTCGCTGCATTCATAGATGATTGCAGCCGCACAAGATACAGTGCAGAATTTTTTATTTGCAAGGTCTAAACTCCGCCATTTGGGAGGTGGGGGAACAGTCCAAGAAAGTCACAGTTTTCGTTAATTGCAAGCCTTTTATTAGGCAGCTGCTTTGCATCGCCCCAAATGGTCAGGCAGGTAATTCAGCTGCTCTGTTAATCATTGCCGATTATTTTCAAAAGGAGCGCATTAGTGGCAATAGATGGTGTAGCAAGGGTGGCTTGGCTCGTCAGCCAACGTGGTGGATTGATACTGGCAGCTCGTGTACTTATCAGAGGCAATAATATAGAAAAGGACCATTGGCAGCCTTCGCTCTGTTGCCTTGCATTCGAGGTTTCCTGCCAGTGCACCTAGTGGAGAGTGTCTTCATTATTACTCAGTGTCTCTGCCTATTCTCGTCTCTCAACTGTCTGTTGGGCACGGGGTTGCTCTGTTGGTTGAGCATGGGTCTGGGGTTACTCTCAATGACTGCTGGCTCTCCTTTTCCTTTGATATCTCTTTTTCTTTTTTTCACGGCAATCTCTGGAGTTTTATGGGAGCTCAAAGCTGATCTCTCTGAAATGGGACGAGTTTATCGCTTTCCAAGGGGTGGCGTGGACGACCGGCTTTCAGGTTCTCAATTCTATCTGCAGCTGGTTTAGGTTTTGGTCCTGCTTTACACAATAGTTTAGGTGTCACAATGAAAATATGTACCTACTGCATCACATGGCTTTAGTGTGGCCTTTTGTAATGCTGCATAGCGGTGTTTCAAAAGCTGCAACCTTGTTTTGTTTTGAAAGAAGTCTGTGTGCTTAATTGACAGCCATTTACTCGGAATAGCAAAGCAGAAAACGAGAGCCAGGACACTGAAAGTAGGCTGTCAAGGACGTATGTGTAAACTGAGAGCTTTCTTAAGGTTCAATCTGAGTAGTACCTTTTAAGAAATTTTGTTTTTAAAGCTTTCCATAAATGTAACATTGTTGGAGGAGTGGTTTCGACATTGTGTTTCAAAGTAGCTGCCTAAAAATAAAGGGCAGGAAGGGGAAGATAGAAGCTTTCGGTGAACAATTCATAAAACCAGCACACACCCCCCTGTTTACGAATTTTTCATTGAGAGTAGCTGCCTGAAGCTTTATGCTGGGCATCGAAGTGCACGAGACAGTTTTATGGAGTTGATGGAATGAAATTGTGAAGAAAAACAGCTGAATCAATAAAAGGTTAAGCTTGCCAACAAAGCCTCTCAGGTTAAGAGAACGGCTGTCACTCCATGCACCCTTCTTTGCTGAAACATTCTTTGTGCATTCCAATAATTCCATATGTTGTCTGCATGATTGTTATGGAAATTTAATGGAATTAATATGGAATCCCCATATGCTCCATATAATTGTACAGAAATCACGTGGACTTATTGGAATGGCATACAGAGTGTTTCACTCATAATCTACAGAGCACCTTCTCAGTACTGTTCAATGCACCTTGCATGTTCCACAATTGCTGCAACAGTCTGGGCTTCCTCTGTTTGCATGGTGGGTGCATGGCATGAATCGGGCTGTGATGGTTTTTCACCAGTTCCAGTTTTGGGCGTTATGGCTGGGACAGCTGGCTAACTTTTTTCTACACTCATTGCCTACGACCAGTTTTTTTAGCACGCTGGCCAAAGGTGGGTTTTGTTTTCCCTTTCAAACTAATTGAAAGGATTGTATTCATTCACACTGTAAGGTGTGCAAAGTGAGTCTACGAGTTCACTAATTAAAAACATGTTGGTACTACCGTGAACATTGCCATTTGCTTGTGCTAAAATAAATTACACAAGATATAATGGGTTCCTGAAGCAATATACTGTGCATGAAACACAGTCATTTGAATTTGCTGGTGCAAAAAATGTGCAGTTGAACCTTGGTGCTGCATAACAAGCCTAAATGTAACAAATTGCTGTAGGGTATATAATGAATATACTATGATGCAACCAAAGTATGTTTTTCAAGCTTGACTTTGTTATAAGAAATTTCAGCGGCACATACACTTATTACCCAGGGAAAGTCCTGAATCAGTTGCTATGCTTCCAAAACAAAACACATCGTACATACCGCACCATGACCTCCGTAATTGTAGTGCAATTGTCATAGTTTCTGTCGCAGAAGTTGGATAGGGCACATATATCAATAAGCTTTTGAACCATTGTTCCTGTGCGGTAGGCAACTTTAGTAATTTATGTAACACAGTGTGCTAATTTAATCAAATTTGAGGGATAATTATGTGCAAGCAGGGAAAGGTAATATTTGCCACGAAGCAAGTTATAATAATAATAATATGTGGGGTTTAACGTCCCAAAACCACGATTTGATTATGAGAGACGCCGTAGTGGAGGGCTCCGGAAATTTCGACCACCTGGGGTTCTTTAACGTGCACCCAAATCTGAGTACGCGGGCCTCAAACATTTTCGCCTCCATCGAAAATGCAGCCGCCGCGGCTGGGATTCGATCCCGCGACCTTCGGGTCAGCAGTCGAGCGCCATAACCACTAGACCACCGTGGCGGGGCGACGAAGCAAGTTGAATGACTGAAGATGTGATTTGCAGATATTCATGGACATGAAGTAATCCCAACTGGTGTAACTAATATGAAAAGGTAGAGTAATCGAAGGCTGGTTGATAAAAGATGCAGCTTCTTCAGAAAGCACAAGATGTCATTGCACGATTGAGTCTGAGCATCAGATGCTTGAGTGAAGGGAAGGTCCACTTAGAATGCTTGGCTGAAACAGATTGAGTGAAGAATACTTCTTTAAGTGATAATGTAAATTCGCAAGCCTGCAAAGACAGCCAGTCCTTTCTTTTTTTCTTTTTTTACCAATGTGGCATGTGGCGGGGCGACGAAGCAAGTTGAATGACTGAAGATGTGATTTGCAGATATTCATGGACATGAAGTAATCCCAACTGGTGTAACTAATATGAAAAGGTAGAGTAATCGAAGGCTGGTTGATAAAAGATGCAGCTTCTTCAGAAAGCACAAGATGTCATTGCACGATTGAGTCTGAGCATCAGATGCTTGAGTGAAGGAAAGGTCCACTTAGAATGCTTGGCTGAAACAGATTGAGTGAAGAATACTTCTTTAAGTGATAATGTAAATTCGCAAGCCTGCAAAGACAGCCAGTCCTTTCTTTTTTTCTTTTTTTACCAATGTGGCATGTGGCGGGGCGACGAAGCAAGTTGAATGACTGAAGATGTGATTTGCAGATATTCATGGACATGAAGTAATCCCAACTGGTGTAACTAATATAAAAAGGTAGAGTAATCGAAGGCTGGTTGATAAAAGATGCAGCTTCTTCAGAAAGCACAAGATGTCATTGCACGATTGAGTCTGAGCATTAGATGCTTGAGTGAAGGGAAGGTCCACTTAGAATGCTTGGCTGAAACAGATTGAGTGAAGAATACTTCTTTAAGTGATAATGTAAATTCGCAAGCCTGCAAAGACAGCCAGTCCTTTCTTTTTTTCTTTTTTTACCAATGTGGCATATTCTGAATGTCTTGACCCATGTACAAATGCATTTTGACTATATTGTCCATTTATGAAGACCGAGTGTATATCAACAGTAATTGAACGAAGGATCCCTCGGGCTACAGGGACAAAAGAGCTTGTCTTTGTGAAGGTCTTTTTTTTTTCTTTTTTTTCTTTTGTTGTTGTTGTTGTTGTTGTTGTTGTTGTCATAACCTCCACCTTCTTGTGTAGCAATTACCTCCATGTTGTTGAAAGGCCAATATGGGTGGTGGGCTTATGAGTACGCATTTGTTTACTTTGCTAGTGTGCCTATTACACCAGAACTTTCACCGATATGGCTGTGTTCACAAAAAAAAGGCTAGAGATTTGTTAGGTTGTGTTGCACTTGAAGATTCACTGGTTGAATTTCCAGCGCTTAGATTTTAGCCTGCTTCTTAGTGTAGTGCTACTCTGTAGAAGCACCACTGCAAATTGATCCCGTGAAAATTTCTTTGGACCTTTTACATACTTTAAGAGCTTACTTATTGTTTTTATTTCATAATCTTAAAGCCAAAATCACAACCGTGGTGCTTGAGGGTAGAGGAAAAAAGCAGCCATGAAGATATTTTGTAGCAATTAGAGCATGCTATATCGCACTTCCAAATGAAAAATACTTGCCCATTTGTCCCCTCATCTTTAAATATGATGTACTGGTGCTTGTTTTGTGTGCTCTGTTTCATGTTCCGTGCATTGACACACTTTCTTTACCGCTAGTGCTTGTGGCAGCATGTCATTTTCCGACTCTTAGCTGTTCCACTAGATGTGATGGTTGCTTGTACATCACTATCTTCATTGCCGTGTACAACTGTACTGTTCATTTGCTGGTCTCTGCATTATTAGTTAATTTACATCCGCACATATCTCGCCACTTGGCAGCTCATGTCTTCAAAGTTGTAGGATCTCTCTTGCATTCAAGGAACAACAGACACAATATACACCGTAGTGAAAATGAACGTATAGGCATTTATTTGTACCTTTTACACAGGAAGCCCGCTAGCCAAATTATACTAATAGTGTAGCACACACGTGCCGATGTAACTCACATAATGCAACACAATTGCGGCATCGTCAATCTTTGACTCGCCACGGGAGGGAGTCCGTGGGGATGATCCATGGAATCGCCCCACGGACTGCCTCATGAGAGCCGACCGTAAGTCATCAGGACCAAGAGCGCGAGCACTGTTCTTCGTGGCCCTCCTAGTCCTTGTTGTCGGGTGGCACCACTGTGGAATACTGGGGCCATCTTTCACATGGCAGCGACTACACCATGGCCAGTGCCCCACGGGGAAGCACGGGCACATGGGCACCATGCAGTGAAGACAATTTTTCAGGGGGTGCAAGCACCCCAACAAAGTCAATAGTTTCCCTTTTGCATCATAATTTCGTTTTTACAGTGCGCAAATAAATATTAGCATTGGCGCTTAAGGTCTTAGATTGATGTCAAGGCATGAAGTTCGTCACTTGCTTAGTCACTGTGCCAGCATTGCTATAAAAGTGGTTTCTCTAGCGATGTTTGCGCATGATATGCCACGTTAGAGTTTAATTTTCCTGTTGCTGAAAAAGTGGCATGTATGCTACCGTGACAGCTGATGTATTCCCACAGCTGATCACTCTGTTAGTGAATTGCACCTGTTGACGCAGTTGTGTGCAGTGACTACCGCTCAATGTTTCCTATCACTTTTGATTCTGCAGGAATTGCGAAGTTAATTGACACCTTAAAAACATCCTCATCATGTGGGACTGACAGTATCAACTCAAAGTTTCTCAAACAAACAAGCGCATATTCGTCTCTCTTCTTGTGTAAGAATTTCCAGCAGTCACTTGACCAAGCAACCTTGCCGCTGGACTGGAAGGTCGGTAAGGTTGTGCCGATACACAAGTCTGGTAATAAACACTCCGCTCTTAACTGTCGGCCCATTTCACTAATGAGCATTCCGTGTAAACTAATGGAACATGTACTGCACTCACATATTGCGAAATTTTTAGAATCGAATTCATTTTTTACATCGGCCCAACACGGTTTTAGGCGCACGTTTTCCTGTGAAACCCACTTGCTTCTTTTCACTCATCACCTGCATACCATTCTTGATAAACAATCTCTAATTGACTGCATTTTCCTGGATTTTGCAAAAGCATTTGAAAAAGTCAATCACGCTTTACTAATGCATAAGCTCTCCTCTCTCAACCTTGACTCGAATGTACTGGCATGGCTCGACTACTTTCTAACAAACCGTCTTCAGTACGTCACTGTTAACGGTCATGACTCGCCGGAAATAAGTGTAACATCGGGTGTACCGCAGGGCTCAGTTCTGGGACCTCTGCTGTTTTTAATATATATTAATGACCTCCCTGACTGTGTTTCTTCATCCGTTCATTTATATGCCGACGACTGTGCGCTTTAGAGAGAAATACGTACCGATGATGATAGGAACATCTTGCAGACAGACTTAAATAACATTAGGAATTGGTGCGATAAATGGCTTATGAAATTAAATCCCAAAAAATGCAAGCTAATGACCGTCTCCCGCCAGTTTAATAACTCCTCAACATACAAACTGGGTGATGTTTATCTTGACCACGTGTCGTCATACCAGTACTTAGGCGTTACCATTTCTTTCAATCTAACATGGAATGCCCATATTAGCGTCATCACGAACAATGCTAACCGTACATTGGGATACATACGTCGAAGTTTTAGCAACGCCCCACTTTTTTGAAGATGCTTCTTTATAAAACCCTCGTGCACTCGAAATTGGAGTACGCTGCTGCAATCTGGAACCCTCACCACGAAAACTTGATTAGGCACCTTGAGCTAATTCAAAATAACGCTGCACGTTTTATTCTATCGGATTATCACCGTACATCAAGCGTAACAGCAATGAAGCACCATTTGTCACTGCCACTTCTATCACTGCGTCGCAAGTACTTCCGCCTTTGCCTTTTCCATAAGACCTACCATCATCCATCACTGCGTAATGAGCTCATTACGCCTCCCACATATCACTCCTCTCGGATCGACCACGAACACAAGGTTAAAGGTACTTTCTGCTACACAAACACATTTTCTTGCTCCTTCATACCGGTCACATCAAACGATTGGAATCAGCTACCAGGTGACATCGTTTCCATCTCTGATCATTCCCTCTTTCGTCATTCTTTATCAGCTCACCTACTTCGCGATAGCTCTCCTTAGTCATCTGATCTATTCCCCCTCCCTACGAATTTCTGTCTCCACGTGTCAAGATGCCAGCGTTTTCCAGTGGATTCTTGATTTTTTGTGTGTGCGTGTCATTTCTCTTACTTTTACACTTTCTTGCTAACACTGTATAATTTTACCACATTCACTATTTGCTTTTTGTGATTTCCTTATTTTTACGTTTCGCTTTTGTTGCGTTTCATTGAGTAGAGATGTTATTTGCTTTAGTCTTGTTCATGTATAAAATAGCACGTTTTTTTCCCGTTGTTTTGTATTTTTCATGTTGTAACCCACTCCCCTCTGTAAAGCTTCAGCGATTGAGGGTAACAAAATAAATAAATAAATAAATAAAACTGCACTGGGCATTTTGTAGAAACTGCCGGAGTAGGCGTGGTGCCAGGATTTCTTGATATGTAATGTGCCAAAAGAGAGTGCGCTGTACCATGCTAGATCACATCTTAAATTGTCACACCCAGCCGGCGTAATCCTAACACCGAGAAGAAAAGGCGAAAGTCCATTTGTCACAATATTGGCTGCAGCAGTTTCTCATCACAGCCAGTGTGATTGATGCCACGCGGTATGGCACCACACAGAAACAGACAAGAGAGCTTTCATGTTGTCCGTTTCTCTTGTGTCCATGTTTGCTCACCTTACCTTCTTCTATGAGGAATCCCTACCAACTAACCCAAGTGTCCTGAACAGTTCAGAACTTCCTGTTGAATACATGCCTTTAGAGAGGGGCAAGACATGTTATAACTAGGGGTGTGCGAATATTCGAGGATTCGAATATTTTTCGAATAGTGTTTGCTGTTCGATTCGACTCGCACTGAAATTTTACTATTCGAACTATTCGAACTTCCTAAAAAGCAGTCAACATCCGATTGAAAATGACCCCTTCAGATTTTCAATATGCTTCACCTCATTACACTCTCGTATTGTGGCAAAGCTGCCTTTCAAGCTCCGTTGCGGTCGAATTTGGCCAAGAGACAGTCAATGTCCGATTGGGAGTGGTCCCTAGAATTTCAATATGCTTCACCTCATCACACCCCCGTATTGCGGCAAAGCTGCCTTTCAAGCTCCGCTACGGTCGCAAATGTATTAACTCAAAAAAACGCTGATTCCAACATGGAGATGAAAGATGTGGCAGAGTTGGGGGCTCAATTAATGCTGTTTTGGGCCTGAAATTTGGGCAGGAATTCCAAAAAAATCGGACGCCGAAGTTTTTTAGCATCCAAAATTTCAGATGCTCTTATATATGACGTCTACGAGGCAGATTTGGAACTCGACTTGAAGGGAGCACACCCTTGACCGCCACATCAGTTGGGGTTCCACAGAAGTTGATAGAGGAGGAGAGGCTGAGGAAATGGCATCTTTGCCTGTCACGTGTAAAGTGTTGTCGGCAACACTTTGGTTGCTCCAAATCATGTACATAAATAGCATTCGGCCTCTACATTGCCTCATTCTTGATAAGACAACTATGAAACACCACCCCGCCAGTCCTTCATCAACCTAGCGAAAAGAAACACTTTCATGTTGCTATCTCATAAGAATATGCTTATGAATCCTCTCCAACTTTTTTTTCTGCAATTTCACTTCGAAGTGTTCGAAAAATATTCGAGAAATATTCGAAAAATATTCGATTCGATTCGCACTCACACTTCAATATTCGAATTCGCTTCGCGCCCAAAATCTTGCTATTCGCACAGCTCTAGTTATAACCTATTAGTGATCAAGCTGAGCTGTGTAGAACGACCAGAGAATGACTAGAGAGCCCTTTAAAGGGGCCACGTAGCATCTTTGTAAATCATAGAATGACCATACTGCTAAACTCTGCCAGTTTGAGAGTCTTTTGCTGCAAAAACATTTTCAAATCCATCGAGTATGAGCAGAGCTGTCACACGAAATGCGTGCTTTCTTTCTTCTGTGATTGCACACTGTAGGCAGCACAGTGTGGAGAGGGCACAGAAGTAATGTGCAGCCCAAAACCTTGCATTGTCATGCATCATGGCCTCGAGCATTATTTTTTCCCTTTTTTTCTTTCTTCGTGTTGGCTACTACTTGTGGCCCAGCCGCGCACAGCTTTAGAATGTGGCCTCTGAGATCATCCGCTACGTGCCGTTCATTGAATTGGCCAATACTAGTCATACTCCTGTCTGTCAGAGGCAGCCTGCATCTTGTGATTGCCTGATTTCCTTAGTGCAGAATCCAGGCAGGAGCATGGCAACATCCCGCTTTATTCATGGGAGGCAGTGGCTTGCTGGAATAGCATTGTGTTACTTGTAATTTTGTGACTGCTGTTACTAAAGCACAGACAAGTTTGGTCAGGTGCTGCTGTGATTCCTAGCCCACTTGTTTGGTTGTTCATGGAATGCGATGAAAATGAACTGCAACCCTGAATGTGTCCCACTTGGTAATCAGCTACCAGGAATGTAGTACCTTCTACGTTCCATTGAGTTTAGGTGCCACTAGTTGGGAAAAAAAATAATAAATGAAAATAAGTTATAAATACAGGAGGCTATGTCTTTTTTTAACCTTTATAATTTTGTATGCTCAGAGCATAATGACTAGGGTATTGCTGCCTTATGCTGTGAAGGATGGCAAGCATGAAGGTAGAAAAAAAAAAGTTGTAATTATAAAGTTTATTTTCTGGGCAGTGTAGTGATACACAACATTTGAAACTAATGTGGTACTGGAATATAAAATGTACAGCTAGGACCATCCAATTACTAGTGCAATCTCACGAACACCTGTGTCGTCATTTAAATGTGGCACACTACCACAGTGTTGTCTTAGCTACAGCACTCACTCAGTTATGGTGTTCTGCTGCCCAGGACACTTTTAGTTTGTGCTTATCAGCACATGCAGACTCTCTCGGATAGTCTTGGCTTGTCTAGGATGACAAATCGAAGATGCTCACTGTGTCACTTTTGAAGGTCACTAAATCAGTCGCTGGTGTCAATCAGTCAGTCTGAAGCACATCTTAAGGGTACACACCTTAGTTTCCACACCAGTGCCACATTATTGTGATGCACAACAGGAAGGTGCCCTGGCAGCAGCGCAGGCATATGCGTCACACACGATTGTTGCTCGGACACTTGTGCTAACGGAAGGTGCTGTGCAGCCCAGCCTGAGCTGGTGGTGGCACGTCCAGGCTGCCAGCTGTACTCGCCTCCCTCGGCAGCCTCCACGCTCAAGCACAGCAAAAGCCGCGGCCTCAAGAAGATCCTCGGCAGGTGAGTCCTCCCCATTGCTCCCGTCTACTTGTCACTCTTCCTCTAGAAGCTAGTGGCAGTAGTGGTACTCAAAGTACTAGTAGCACTGGTAGGAGTAACTGTAGTAGGTGGTGCAGCTATGGTTCAAGAGAGCTGGACAGCAGTGAAGAGTCATGATGCACTGTGCCTTCATAAGGGTAAGAGGATATGCGAAAAAAAGAGGAAAAAGCAGTTGCGTGAAGTTGACATGGATGAACGGTTGCCATATGTTGTGACTCTGAAAACCTGCAATCACTTCTCTCGCAATTATTCACACACAGGCTTTATCACCTACATGGGATTGTGTAGTAGCAGCAGGCCCAGATGTTGCCAGTGGTACATCATACAATGTTGGAACAAACTGGAGTTGTGCCAGGTTTAGGCAAGCAGGGGTCCTAGTTAACGTGTAGCTGCTGCAGAGCATTGCGACAATGTTAGGAGGAGGATTGTTGTCACCAAGGTTCGTACACTTGCTACTTCGCAGAGCTAGTGTAGTGAGTATTGTCCAGCTAGTGGGAATAGACCAGCTCTGTTCACCCCAAAGTATTGCGATATGTTGCAGCCAAACTGGTGTTTGACGAAGGTGTTGAAGTAGGTAAATACTGGGTTCAGCAAAATGTATTGCGTCCTGAGATCTTTGCAATTTGCAAAAGTACTTTTAGGCCCCTCGCTAGTGCAAATTGATCCTCTCTGAAATCATATATGGATATTTTGATATTTGACACGGCCCTGGTGTGGTGTGTAGGCTGCAGGCATAGTTGCCAGATTGAAAAGGAAACAGCTGGTTAATGCAGGCAAGTAAAGTAAGTGCTCTCAGACTCCTAGCAGGGTGCTCAGCTGTTATCAGAAATAAACACTTGGGAAGGGGGCTTCTTCGAATCTCGTGGCATTGTTGGTTGCCAGTTAAACTTGAAATGCTGCACAAAAAGACTGTTAAACCGGAAGAGGAGAAAGCAGATTCTACAGTCCGAGCGACTGCCGTCCATCGCATTCTGTGATGCTCATTGATTCAACCAGTAATGCGGTACTTGTTGTATAAGAGAGCCAGGATCATCCTCATGGTGCAGTCTGTTCATCAGCTGTAGCACGCTGTACTCTCCTATACTTGTCCGACTACCGAGGCGAAACAGCATTGGGTGTTGTCAGTTTTTGGGAATGCAGTGGTTTCGGCTGCTGTCATGAATGGAAATGTGCAGTTGAGGTGTCTACAGTGAACAAATGAAACTTTGCAAATTAAATAAAATAAAGCTTTGCATGCAATTTTGTGGCAGGATCGCTTCAACTTTGTCTTGTGTGGGAGTCTCTGCAAACCCTTCTATCTTGTCGTATTTATGTTCTTGGGGAGTCTCTCTTGAGTTGCTGGATGATTCATTGTGGTTGTTGTTGATATGCAGGTTGAGGCGCAGCAACTCGCACACCATGGACGTGTCGGACAGCTTCCAGCGCGGAGGACTGCGAGCAACTGCCGGACCACGGCTGGGCTGGACACCGGTCACCATGCAGAATAACCACTGCTTGTGAGTGTGCCTATAGTTAGGCTTGACGTTGTGGGGTTGAAAAGAAGAGGCCTTTTCAGTCTGTCATTTCTAGGCTGCCCAGGATTGTCTGCAGCACTTCATGCAGTTTGGGGCAACAAATTGAAGATATCCACTGAAGCATTTCCCAGTGTGAGATCATTACCGTATGTACTCATGTATTGGCCACACGTTTTCTTCCACGGTTTGCAGTGAAAATTGTGGGTTTGGCCAATACATGGAGAAAAATAAGAAATCTGTAAAGCTTTTCAGCGGTACGTGCATTACTCGCTTGTACTGGGAGAAGCTTAAAAAATAAAAATGAAATAGGCATTTTTTTTTTTCTTTCCTTCTTTCTTTCTTTTCTTTCACTTGGAGGCAGACATTCGGAGGCAGCGCATGATCTTATTACGAGCTGGAAGCCGACCAATAAACCCTCGTATACTACCTAAGGCATCAAGTCTGCAGAAACGAGACCCTCGCTATGAATGCACAAAAGAAGGGGTGGGGAGGAATCGACTGAGGGCTCGTTTTCTTTGGGTTGTGTCTAACAAAAAGAAAACATACTGTCTTATCGCACTGTCTTCTGAATTATGCTTGTAAGATTGGGCAGATCGATTAGGTTTATGATTGTAGATTGTATAGCACAACTACAGTCGCCGACCGATAAATCGGACACCGATAATTCGGACATGCTCGGTAATTCAGACAGTCGCGCGGCACCGCCGTTGATCCCATAGAAGTAATGTGTAAAGACGACCGATATTTCGGACAGCTGCGAGATCTACATTCGATAAACCGGACCCTGTCCGAGACTGTCGCGCACGCCGAATCGCCAGCCATTATCTCCTCCGGCACCCGTACCATACAAAGTATGGCCTCAGAGATCAAAACGAAAGCTAATTGGTGATCTATGAGGCTCTATTTCGATCGCTACTTTATGCCTCAGATTTGTGATTTGAAATACTGATCTCGGAGGCACTGGTCAACTGTGGGAAATCCTATCGACATCGCAAACATCCTACATTCCGGTTCCTGTATCCCCGCGCCACCAAAGCGCTGCGCTGCTATCGCCGCCATTCTGTCGAATGTGTCTGTGGTAAAGCGTTCTGCGCGCGCATTCATTTTTGTCTTGAGACTTGCTTTATTTCTCGCTCTGCTGTCTCAAAAGATCTGTGTTAAATGGCGCCAACGGTGCCCTCACAGCCAGCGCTGAAGGCCGCGCCGACGACAACGAAACGCGGCAGATACAGTCAACTGCCGATTTTCCGGACATGCTCGAAAATTCCGACGCTTTCGTGGCACCGTCACCAGCCCCATAGACGTCAATGGTCAAGAACTGTCGGAAATTTCGGACGCTAAAACTCTTCGGCGCCCGATTTTTCAGACTTTCTGCCCAAATTGCAGGTCCGAAAGGCAATAATTGAAGCCCCCACCTCTGCCGCGTCTATCATCTCGTGGGTTCGAACCAGCGCTTTCGCGAGTCGACCTGTTTGCGACAGTAGCAGAGTCCGAAAGTCAGCTTTGTCGCAATGCCGACGTGTTATGGGGTGAAGCGGACCGGAAATTCAAAGGGGCCGCTATCACGGCACCGTGCGGCGATGTCTTACGGATAAGCAGTGAAAATGCACAGAGGCGTGATGGCGGCAGGTGGCAAACGCGCCAGCACGGCTCAATCGCTGACAAGCCTTACGATAAGCATCTTCAGTCAACTGCTCGATAGTGCATGTGGCCTGGTGCAGTTGCATGCGTAGTGCACACATTTAATAGGCGAGAACCCAAACGTGCCGCGCCGCCATTCATGCTGCCTCTTTGTGCAACCACTAAGTGCGCCGCACAGACACGTTGCCTTCACGAACGAAACCAGCTCGCCATCGTACAGCGATCACATCACACTGGCGGAGATACAGGCGGACTTGGTTGCACGTAAGCGGAAGTGTGGGCAGCAACGCATTGACAACTTTTTTCGGCCACCGGGACCCTGAAGTGTCAATAAAAGTATTTTTTTTCTGACACATTCGTTTTTTCGGACATTCGATAATTCGGACTTATTTACGTTCCCCGTGGAGTCCGAATTATCGGTCGTCGACTGTAATTGACAGGACACAAGAGATACACACACAGCAGAGCACTCTGTTGTGTGTGTATCTTTCTTGTGTCCCCTCGATTAGTTGCCCTATACAATCTTCTGTCATGCTTTACCAACATGCCCAGTCTTGATGACAAGCTTGCATTTTCTGGCTTGTGGCTGAGGCTGCAGTGGTTTCTCTTTACTTCCCTGAACACTGCGTGCTAGTCTCATTGATGCTGAATAATCATTCTCAGTTTTATGTAGTACCGTTCCTTGACAGCATCTTGGTGGATGTGGACCGATTGACTGAGCTATCGATTTATCCGTTGCAGCACGGACAAGCCCGTAAGTGAATGGGGTGCCGACATGATAGCCCAGTGGCTGGAGCGGCTGGGCCTGGCCGTGTACGGGGACAGCAGCAAGCCCTTCCTGCGGGATGGCAGCCGCCTCCTCAAGGTCACAGCCTCTGAACTCGAGAAGGTATGGGGTACTGTCTCGCCATGCAAATGTGTGAACTAGTTTCTCTGGCAGTTCGAGGAATGCTAGAGGGTGGAGCTTCTGCACGGATGCTGCTATGCCAAGTAAACGTGATACAGTTGACTTCTGTTAGTTCGGCCCCTGAAGAGACTAAAAAAAGTGCTTGATCTACCGGGCAGGTTGAATTAAGCAAGAGGCATAAAACAACAACAAAGCAATGTTGGCCCGTTTGGCACTATTTGCCCCCGTTGTAACATGTCCTATATGAAGTACACACCTACGTTTTATGGGTTGAAAGTAGGGGTGTGCGAATATTCGAGTTTCGAATTCGAATCGAATAGTACCTAATTGAATAATTCAATTCGACTTTCGAATAATTCGACAGGACGAATATTTAAACGCAACAAAGGTCAATGGTGCCACTTCGTTAGGGTAAGGTGGCTAAAAGTAACACTAATGTCGTTGCAGTCGGCCTTTCGTTATAACTTTGACTCATATCCTGGTTGGTTCAAAGGCGAGCGCATCTTTATTTTAAAGGAGATCATGTCATTTCAGCACGTAAAAAACACTCAAGGGAAAACTGCCAAGCCCGTCGCAACTTCGCTTACGAAACGAAAGCACGGACTTCTTGCGTACTTCGGTCGCGTATGCCGCAAACGTCGTAAAATGTCCCGACTTTGGCCCGCGAAACTTTCGATGAATGGCTTTACATGCGAACATTTGTTCGCGCTGCGTCGCTGCTGCACAACACCACTCGTTCAGAAGCTCCCATCGCTCCGACGCGCAGTTAGAACGCTGCTGTAAATGGACACCCGAAAATTTTTGGGCCCAGAGTGCTCATGATGATGAAGCACAACATTACCGTTGTTCTTTCTTTAAATTTTCAATAAAATCTTTGGTATTTGATATTCGATTCGATATTCTATATTTTTGGCCACTATTCGGCACTATTCGATTTGAATTCGATTCGAGATGAAATTTCACTATTCGCACACCCTTAGTTGAAAGTAGGAAAACAAATGTAGGAATTGAACATGCAGCCAATCTTTTAGCAAAAATAAAAAACATAGCGCATCTTCAATTCTGGCAATAAGAGACAGATGAAGCCCACAAACTTTATCTTCACAGAATGAAACTTTATTTGCTTACCGTAAAAACCGGAATATAGGTCGACCTCCCGACTTCGAACTACCGAAAATTGAAAAAAAAAAAAGTGCATGGAATGGCCAAAGTATCAGAAGGTGTCTTTACCGTGAAACAAGCACACTTCTAAATGGTGGCCAGTGAAAATGCCATTTATTTACACGTGTGTTTCTTGCAAGTTCCACATGGCAGAGAGCCAGAAGATGGGCCAGATTTCTTCGTGCGTTCACAAACTCGATCGCTGTTTTCTTGACTGCTATGGTGAACTGTCGTTCACCATAGTATGTTGTTCTCCTTATGATCGTATGATAACGTATGTTGTTCTCCTTATGATCGTACGATAACGTATGTTGTTCTCCTTATGATCGTATGATAACGTATGTTGTTCTCCTTATGATCGTATGATAACGTATGTTGTTCTCCTTATGATCGTATGATAACGTATGTTGTTCTCCTTATGATCGTATGATAACGTATGTTGTTCTCCTTATGATCGTATGATAACGTATGTTGTTCTCCTTATGATCGTATGATAACGTATGTTGTTCTCCTTATGATCCTATGATAACGTATGTTGTTCTCCTTATGATCGTATGATAACGTATGTTGTTCTCCTTATGATCGTATGATAGCGTATGTTGTTCTCCTTATGATCGGCAGTACATTTGATGCCCTGCATTTATCGAATGAGTCCTCAGTAGTAGCAAACAGGGTGGTGGCTCACACCAGCCTAGCCATTTCACCATTTCGTACTGCAGCATGTGTTTTCTGCATTAATTCCAGAGAATTGCATGTGTCATGACTTGTTTCCACCAGCTGAACTGGTAAATCAACGTATCGTATAAGATTACAGCCGTAGTGAAATTGAAAGCAACATGTTGTCATGCTGTATGAGCTCACCAACCATGTTTGGCATCTTGTGATGGCACAGGCAATGACACCAACCAGTCTGTGTCTGAGATTATTGCAAATATAGGTTTATTAGTTTTTCCTTACTATCGGATTGCTCCTCCCAAGCAATCTCTTGTCAAATTTTCTGAAAGAATGCATCGTTAGAATCAGCCAAATGCTGTAATACATAATTTTGTGCTGCCATTTTTGCATTAGGCTAGGCTTGTGCAAATAGTAAATTTTAGGTTCGAAGCAAATAGTGATTTGGTCGAATAATTTCGTATCAAATTCGAATTGTATATATCACATATTATAAAGAAAATGAGCATATTTGTCATAACCCAACTAATGGGCACAATATTTTTTTAAAATTGAAGCAAGGCATGTGGAAATGCCATTCTTTTTGATTCAAAGGGAAGTGGAAGCAACTTTGAGTAGTAACAGGATTTGAGTTTTGGCAAGTACGTGATCACCTGTAAAATATGTTACATTTTAAAATTTACTATACTTAGAGCCTATATGCCGGCATAACGAGCTTTTAAACCTAAAAAGTGATGAATCGATGTGAGGGTAATTTGATAATTTAACCTTGAAGTTGGGCTTCATGGCAGTGCGAATTTCCCCTGGAGAGGTGTATTCACTGTACAGCACCCTTTAGTTCAGTGAAACCACCTTTACAGCGAGTTACATGTGGTTTATATATGTCTATTCGTTCATTTCGAATACTTCGAAATTTAAAATAATTTAAATTCGTTTCGAAGCTAATTCGAATACTGTAACATTCGTTTGAATATTCGAACTGCACGAATATTTGCACAAGCCTACATTAGGCACTTCCTGGGACAGGTTGCAAGGAGGCAATTTTGAAGGGAGATGGCATATTTGCCACATGCTATTGCTGTTAGATCCATTACTGCAGTCACCATTGGAGTTGGGCACGTGTAAAGCCGCTAACCAAGTTCCAATTATCCAGGGAAGGTTAATTTTAGCTTCAAAGCAACGATAGCTTAGCTCCAGATCTAGATCCTTTGGTTGAGTTCGAATTGACCGGAGTTGAGTTAGAGGAAGTCTAGCGTAATGCCATTTCTTGGAGCACAAAGCGAAGCGCTGAAGCAGTGTAGCTTGGTACTTCCATCAACGTCACACTTGCCATAATGGGGAAGAAAGAAGTGTAATATGTTTTTCTTTTAATTTAATGCCCAATGATGTAGTTAGCATTTTTTTTCTTTCTTACTAGCAAGTGCTGTATATAAATCCTGTGGAAATGAGAAGACAAGAGCACTGCCGTCACTGTGCTGTTCCATCACTGTCCCTTGTCGTTTGTGCTGTACACTTTCTTCTCAAGATCTACCGACTTCCCTGGCTGGCTATCTTACCACAAACTTTCAATGCATTGTCTGTGCATTGAATGTTTGCAATGCCCACATATGTTGAAGGGCCCTGTGAAGAAGCTGGCACAGACAGCCGAAACAATGTGCAGGAGCTGGGCATGCGCCACCCACTGCACCGCAAAAAGCTCCTGCTGGCAGTCGATTGCCTGAGGCCAGAGGCGAGTGAGCTGAGTCGAGCAGCAGCCGCGTTAGATGCAGCGTGGGTGCTGCGCTGGCTCGACGATGTGGGCCTACCTCAGTACAAGGATGCCTTTGCCGAGGCACTCATCGATGGAGCCATGCTGAACGCCCTCACTGTGGTACGTACTGCACTCATCTCAGAAACACAGGGTGTGTTCCAGTACTCACTGTCGACGGCTAAATCGATAGCTAAGGGGACAGCAACCATCTTATGTCTCACTCCATTTCTCACATAGTCGGCAAAATAGAAAGCTTCGTGAAGATAGTATTGGAGACTAATGCAACGCAAGCTGTCCAAACTAGAGGGTGACTGTGCAGAACACTTATGTGCCGCCGGTATGATCGTCTGCCCACAATTGGATGCTTTCTTATATGCTTGTGTAAGCTACGTTCAGTTTTTCACTGAGTTGAACACAAAAGGAGTTAAAGCAGTAACAGTCCTCTTTGTTTTCCTTAGCTTTCTCTTTTCAATGTGAGGTGGCATCTCATTGCACAGACGTCGTGTAAGCACGTTCCATTGCCCGGGTGACTCGGTCTCTATGCTGTCCAAAAGTGGAACACAGCCACGGACTGAACGTGACAATGCTAGTTGGTGACGCAGCAGAAATACCTTGGAAATGCATTCAGTGCTAGTTCATTCATCATCAAAACTTACCGTATTTACTCGAATGTAACGCGACCACGATTGTAACGCGAGGGGTGACTTTTCAGTGCCGAAAAAAAAAAAAAGAACATGAATGTAACGAGAGTAAAGCGGGGGGGAAAAAGTACCTTTATTTGCTGCACATGGTAGTGGCAAAGACATCCCAGTTTCTAAATATAAAGGGAGTTATGTTCATTCGTCGCTTTCATCGCCATCATCGCCGGTGGTCGAGCCCTCTTTGTCACTTTCTTCCTCCCAGATGAGGTCATCCTCCGTGCCATCCATATAGTTCGATATACAGCACTTTTTAAACGCGCAAACTATCATGTCGTGCGGCAGGCCGTACCAAGCGGCGGACACTCACTCGGCAATCTTCGCGGCGCTAGGTCGCTTTATCCTACCCGTAGGTGTCAAAGCCTGATCTTCTCGCATCCATTCTCCGTACAGCTGCTGCATTCTATCCTTAAATGGTTTGTTCAGGCAGACGTCTAATGGCCTTTTCGGCCGGGCTCACTCTTGAAGAGCGCTTCACGCTGGAGCCTCCACCCACGGATAGTAGATTCCGCCACATCTAGCCGTCGAGCCGCGGCTGAGTTCCCAGTTTCCTCAGCCATCAGTATTACACTTCTCTTAAAGCGGGCATCGTACTGAACTCGTCGCGCTGCCATTTGCTCGAGCCGAAGTCGCGGAAGCATAAAGGAAATGAACCGCCCGCAAAACACGTCGCGAACAATAGGATTGGATTGGATTGGATTCGGTGTTGCCAGCGTGCATATGTTGCCAGCACAAGGTTGAAAGATCGCTAGGCCTGTCGTAGCCATTTTAAGGAACCAGTGGGGCGGCACCGCCAAGGCACGATTTGAGGTGCTTCGATTATAATGCGGACCCCCAAATCACTTCAGAGAGATTTTGAAAAAAACTCACGTTACATTCGAGTAAATACGGTATTAAGCGCTACAAAAGATGAGACACAAGAAATGCCTCGTCCTGTTGTTTCTTGCATCCCACCATTTGCTGGGCTTAGTGAATCTTGAAGACAAGTGCATTCGAAGCGCTGTGAGAAGTCGGCGCATTTGTATGGGACATGATTTGCTGAACTCTGAGCATTTCTGTTGTACTGAATTGCACCGCAGGACGACCTGCTGCGGCTAAAGGTGACCAACCAGTTCCACCACCTGAGCATGAAGCGAGGCATCCAGGTTCTGCGGCTGAATCGCTTCAATCCCTCCTGCCTCAAACGGCGCTCACTGCCCGATGAGGTGGGTGCCCTGCTTTGCCTCATCCTACTGGCACCGTCACACTGTTGTGCGGACAAGCCGATGTCAGTTCTTGCTATTGGGGCCTTTGATTTTCTGTGTTTTTTTTAATTACCTTTGGATTACCGTATTCACTCAAATCTAAGCCTATTTTTTTTCCTGAAAAAACGATGTGCAAAAGTGGGGGGGGTCGGCTTAGATTCGAGTACCATGATTTGACCACAGCTGGCACCTTCCTAAAGGCCCAGCCGCACTAGCGGCATGGTGGCTCACCATGCGCCGATCTCAGGCTACCATATGCAGACGGCTCTGCATGCGTGTCTGAGGCTCATTTTCGCGACATCCTATGGTAGCTGCATAGTGACAAGGTCGCTCAGGCTCAGTGGAAGAGCGGTGGTTCCCATGGCTACTCAGGCCAACCGCATCGTCTGCTTCGTACTGTCCATTGCTCCGAAATCTCTCAGTCCCACGTTCATGCAGCAAGGGTCGCTGAGCTGGTGAGATTTCACGCCGGCAAAGGTGGATCGGGTCACGTCATAGAGTTTCATACAATAACCTAGAGAGGAAACTGGCGCTGCGATCGTTCAACCACCGTGGGAATGATGGGAAGTACAGGCTTCGAATTGGATTTCATTAACTTGTAAACTGTCTACTTATCTTTTTCTACAGATTCAGTTGCGTTCTTTGCGAGGCGTGGGCAGTGGTGTGCAATGCAAAGCACTCAAGCAGTGCCTTTCTTGGTTTGCTGCTACGTTGCAGCTTTACAGGTTGTATTTGACAGTTTTAGCAAAGCGTTGTGCACTGACCGCTGGACATAGATGTAGCCTTCCATGCCAGTGCAGGAAATTGCATAGGGTTCACGTTTTGTGATAAGCGCCACTTGTCAAAACTCTTTCAAATCGACTGCAAAACGATGGCGAAGCTAAGTAGACGCACCGTCACGCTCCTCTGACTCGACCTCACAACAAAACGAGAAATGCGTTGGGGGCAGGCCACTTAGACAGACGCATCTGGCATCGCAGCAGATGATACATTAAGTGTTTCTGAATCAATACAGTATTGCTTTTTCCATAAATAGGTAATGCGCACTTTCGAGGGAAAGACAAGCATGTTTGTTTTAAGTGTTGTAAGGAAAATAATTCATTATATTGTGATGCCAAATCTAGGACACAATTGCAGAGCGATGCATACCCTGGTGGTTGAATTTGTCCAGGTTTCACTTCCATCTCACGGTCATGCAAACTTTTGCAATAAGTTTTACGTACAAAAGAATGAAGCAGGTTTTAATTGGAAATAGTAACTTCATATTGCTTTGTTTTACACTCGGCAAACAAGCTTCGCGAATCTCAAGAACCTAATAAATCTGAAGCAAATCCGAAGCCTGTACTCCCCATCATTTTCATGGTGGTTGAAGCGCCGCTCAAGGAGCCCGCATACACACTAGTGCCAGATTCCCCTCTAGGTATTACAGTCGAACACGGATACAGTAAAAGCTCGTTAATTCGGATTTCTAGGGACCGGAAAAAATGTCCGAATTAACCGAATGTCCGAATTATCGAATGGTCAAAATAAACACAATAAATGCACGAGTTTTTTCAACATACCTTTGCTTAACAAAGTAATCGCGGATGCTTGTCTGTTTTCGAGCGGAAATTCGCGCGGACACAATTTTTCTGAGCCCTTCAAGGTGCTCAGCAGCTCGCATGATGTCTGCAGTACCGCAAAAGTTTCACCCGTCATCCACGCTTTTCGGTTGGCATGGTAATCCACGGGAAGATTGTTGATGGGCAAGCGCTCTGTTACCGTCACGTTGGGGGATAAAAGTACGGTTACTCGTTCCTTGCTTGTTGCCGCCGATTGAAGGATCCCCTTTCATCACTCTTCATCACTTCTTGTCGGGAGAGCCCGTTATTCAGAGCACGCAAAATTTCTACTTTGGTGGTGAAGTCCTTGGCCTCGTACTTAGGCCGCTTCGCCGGCGTTGCCATCGGCGGAGAGTGCGGTCGCACGAGAAGTCAGCACAAAAGCACCAGCAAAGATCAAGCTAAAGGAGCCATACTGAAACGTTCCTCGATAAATCGGCGATCAACGATGCAGCACACCAACGGGAACAAAGCAACAAAACCCACACGCGAAAAAAAGCCGTTCAACCAGTCTCGATCTAAGCCAAGTCGATCATTGATGTCCATGGCGATGCTGCGTTTGAGCTTCACTTTTGTTCCGAATTGTTCTTTTTTCATTTTCGAGCCTCGCCAGCGGCCCGAAAGTCGCCGAATTATCCGATTTGCGGTCAAATCTGTCCGAAATAACGAGCGCCCAGTCTCATAGAGTGATGCGTATATTTACAGGGACCAGATGACGTGTCCGAATTAACCGATTTTCCGAATTAACGAGAGTCGAATTAACGAGCTTTTACTTATATCGAACTCCAAGGGGATTGCGAATTAGTTCGATATATGTAAAATTCAATATAAAAAAATACAGGTCCCGAGACCTCACCATTGGCGGACGATCACCTACAATCGGCGCATTAAAGAATGACGACTAATTCCGCACACACGATGCAACAGAATATTTTATTTGCGTGAAAAAAAATCGCTTATCTTAGCTGTCCAGGTGCGACAGCCTGGTTCCCTCCATGTCGCCACAACAATGGCGAACCAAGCTGAACGCTGCCGCCACTTCAGTGGCGGAGTACGCATGTTGTTATGCCAGGGCTCCCAACCCAAACTTCCTTTCTTCAACAAGGCATTTAAGCTGGTAGAACGTCTGACGCAACCAGCGTCAGCACCCACTGATGCAACGAGGCGGGAGTCTTACGCAATCCCCGGCAACTCCGGCGATGCGGCTGACGCAACCAGCGTCAACACCAGCTGATGCAACCAGGCGGGAGTCTTACGCAATCCCCGGCAACTCCGGCGCTGCGTCTGACGCAACCGACGGAAATCTCTCCCGCAACGTGCGGCAAGCCCTCTCCCCCGCGGATCCGGTTCCAGCCAGCGACCAACGGCGGTTCCTGATTGGAGGCTTCGAGCTCCTGGCTGATGCAAGCGATCGCCCAGAGCTATAAAGAACCAAGCTGCGCGGAGACAGCGAGAGAGCGAGACAGCGAGCGAAGAAATCCTGGGTCGTCGTCGCACCTCTGTGCGAGCCCAATAAGCTGTCGGCCCCCGTGCCGAATATGTAACGCCTCTGTTTATATGTACATAAACTTTGCCTTAACTCACCGTCGCCTTAATTGCTCCATCTATCAGCTCTGCACAGAAGCAGTCGCAAGCTGAGACACCTGTTACCCAACAGTGGATGGCAGCTGCGGGATCGGCCGGCATCAGCTACCTCGATGCGGTGAGTGCCTGATGTTTTCCCTTCAGTTCACCAGACTTCTCTAGCACAGGTTATCGTAGTTTAGAGAAGGTTGTGTGAGGCATTGGAGTGAGCTTTGATTGTTTCGAGCCAAGTCGGAGCGCTTTGAAACCAAAGTTAATGCGAAGAGTGTAAACACGGCAGGTTGAGAATTGCTTGCGTGTCTTTCTAGTAGACTTATAGGGGATACGGCAAGTAGATTCTAACGAGGGCAAATAGCAAGAGGCTAGTGTGAACGATGGAGAACCTTAAAGTGAAGGAACTCATCGAAATTTGTGAAGAACTCGGCCTTACTCTGGGCCGTGCGAAACGAAAGCAAGCGATCCTTGAGATCATGCAGAAGGAGGGAGTAACGGCTGAGGAAGTCGATGAGGCCTGGGCGGATATCAAAGAACGCCGCGAGGAGGCCGAAAGACGAGAACTTCGTGAGCGTGAAGAGGCCGAAAGACGAGAACTTCGTGAGTGCGAGGAGGCCGAAAGACGAGAACGCCGTGAGCGTGAGGAGGCCGAAAGACAAGAGTGCCTCGAGATGAAAAGAATAGAATTGGCGCTCCGTCAGTTTTCGCAAGTGCCCAGCGTAGCTTCTGCGACGGTTCAGGCTAGTGGACATAGAATTCGGGACTAACTGCCACCGTTCGTAGTAGGCGAGGACATGGCCAAGTATCTCGTAAAGTTCGAACACGTCTGCGATAGAAATGGCATCGAGCGGTCTCTTTGGGCACAGAACCTGTTAGCTCTGCTTCCCGGGGAAGTATCCGACGTGATAACGTGTTTGTCGAGGGAGGCGTTTAAGAGCTATGACGAGGTTAAGGAGGCTGTGTTGAGAAGATATAAATTGTCACCCGAGGCTTTCCGGCAAAGGTTCCGGTATGCAAAAAGGGGGAATGAGTCGCACGTTGACTTCGCGTTTCGTCTTAAAGCCAATTTAATTGAATGGCTCAAGGGCGAAGATGTCTATGACGATCGCGATAAAGTGGTAGAGTGCATAGCATTGGAGCAATTCTACCGCTGTATCGAGGATGATGTCAAGCTTTGGTTGCAGGATAAGCTTGGAGAAGTACAGCTAAACAAGGCAGCAGAGTTAGCTGAAGAGTACTATACTTGTAGAAACTTGCACAGTGGGGCCGTGCGTGTTGAAAAAGCTGAGAGAAAAGAGGGCTTTTCAAAAAAACCTGATTACCGGAAACCTGCTCCGCACCGTAATTTCAGAAAAGACCCATCTTTTACGAAGGAGACTGTGAGGGAAGGGCAAACGGAAGCGCAGAAGTCAAGTGAGCTTCCCAAAGAGAGCACATGATACTACACGGGCGTTTGAGTCACGGAAGCCGCTAATCTGTTACATTTGCAAAAAAGAAGGGCACATCGCGGTAAATTGTAAACAAAAGGTTGCTTTCACAACAATTCGTGAATCAGAAAAGAAGATGCGGTTGTTAGAACTGTATATTCAGGAGATTAGCGTCAATGGGAAAACGTGTCGAGCACTTCGAGACTCAGCGGCAACTATGGACGTTGTCCATCCTTCATTAGTGTCTCCGAACGACTTGACAGGAGAATGCGCATGGATCAGGCAGGTCGCCGAGGAGCAGAGCACTTGATTACCGATTTCTACGGTGATCATTGAAGGCTCTTTCGGTAAGCTTCACACCGAAGCGGCTATGTCTGCTGCTCTTCCAGATTGTTTTCCGTATCGTTTTTCGAACAACTCGGAGCAGCTTCTCAAAGAGCAGGGTAAATCGTTCTTTCCCAGCGTTGCGCACATGGCCCTCACGCGATCGCAAGCGCGGAAGCTTTCACAGGAACTTAATCTCGTTCCATGTAGTACAACACCACCGGCAAAAGCGGCCGAGCTGCGTGACCTTGGCAGCGAGTCGAGCGAGCCTCGGACAGAAAACTCTCGGGGTGGGTTACTCGAGCCGTCTGCAGCTGAAGCGGGTAGCGTCGTCTCCGTCGAAGGAGAAACCGAAGTGTCGCCGTTGGGCGAGGCGGGCAATACGCTCAAGCCTGTAGCTGAAAGTTGGTGTGAGCTGTCGAGGGTTGATCGAGCGACGCTCATTCGAGAGCAGCGTGAAGACATCTCGATAAAAGCGGAAAGCGTAAAAGTGGGAGTAAAGAAAAAGAATGCTTCAGAGGAAGAAGGAGCAGAAATTCTGACTTCTAGCGATGTAAGCGAAAGGGGTTCAGAGGTGATGTTGGAACAGTTGAACCTGGAGCCAAGGTTAAGTCAAGTCCAGAAGGAGGACTTGAGAAGGATTGTTGCCGAGTTTAAAGACGTGTTTTCTAGTCGTCTCGGAAAAACGACGGTTATTAAGCACAACATCGAGCTAACATGTGAGAAACCAATCCGTAGTAAGCCATATCGATGTTCCCCTGTGCAGAAGCAGATCATGAAAGAGGAAATCGATAGAATGCTTGAGTTGGGAGTCATAGTACCGGGTGAGAGTGACTATACATCTCCTCTAATATTGGTTCAAGTGCCGGGAAAGGATCCTAGGCCATGCATCGATTATCGGCGCCTTAACGCCATAACTCGAGACCAGACCTATCCGATACCAAATCTAGAGGAAAGGGTCGAAACAGTGTCAAAGTCAAACTACATTTCCATGCTAGACCTCGTGCGAGGTTATTGGCAGGTCTCTCTTACCGAGCGTGCTAGCCGCTACGCCGCGTTCGTTTCTCCATTCGGAACGTATCGGCCACTTATGCTGAGTTTCGGACTGAAAAATGCGCCTTATTGCTTTTCGGGTCTAATGGACCGCGTTCTTAATGGCCTGTCCGAATTCGCACTGCCGTATCTCGACGATGTCGCCATCTTCTCGAACAGCTGGGAAGAACATGTCGAACATTTACGAGTCGTGCTGAACAGGTTGAAAGAAGCGGGTCTTACAGCGAAACCTGCTAAATGTCACCTAGGATGCGGCGAGGTGTCTTACCTGGGACACGTTGTGGGGCGTGGCCGGCGTCGACCTTCAGAGATCAAGGTAGCCGCCGTCGTGAACTATCCACGACCAACCACCAAGTCTGAGATAAGGGCTTTCTTAGGGCTAGTGGGATACTATCAGCATTATGTGCAAGACTACTCTACCATTGCCAGCCCTCTAACTGACGCACTTCGAAAGTCGGAGCCAGTTAAAGTGACATGGGACTCGGAGAAAGAAAATGCGTTTTGCAAGCTTAAACAAGCCTTAAGCGAAGAACCCGTTCTCATGGCGCCCGACTTTTCCAAGGGCTTTATCATTCAGTGCGACGCGAGTGATCGCGGAATGGGAGCTATATTGTGCCAGGAAGATGACACTGGTCACGAAAGACCAGTTTTGTATTTAAGCCGAAAACTGAGCTGCAGGGAAGAGGCGTATAGTACCTCTGAAAAGGAATGTGCCTGCCTCGTGTGGGCCATTCAAAAGCTGGCCTGGTGTGTCTCCGGTTCCAAGTTTGTGGTCGAAACGGACCACTGTCCTCTAACCTGGTTGAATAACATGTCCAAAAGCGGCCGGTTATTAAGGTGGAGCATGATACTCCAACAGCACAACTTGAACGTTCGTTACAAGAAAGGAAAGCTAAACGCGAATGCAGACGCACTGAGCCACGCGTTCTAATCAGTGCCGTCTTCGGCTATCCTTTCGGGTTTTCGCTGGCAAATTGGGGCAAAATTTTATCCTCATTGCGGCCTCAGCTGAGCGCTTCCGTCCTCGGTGATCTCAAGGGGCCAGCATTATTTTGAATTCTGTTTCATTGCGTTTGTTACACGTGTAATATTTTGAGTTCTGCTTGTAAGAGTTTTGTGTCTCACATGTGCCTCTTGATATAGAGGGAACAAATTTCGACAGAAATGTAGTTAGGAATATATTATTCTATTTAGGTCTGGTGTTCTGTCGGGTGACCGAGGGCACTTGCTTGTGTCGTGTGTTGTCTGTTGTTGGACCGTTCTTGACAAGTTGCAGAACGATCAACAAGTGCTGCTACCAAAAATCGTCAGAAGAGACGAGCAGAGCAAGTCGACACATCTTTGCGACAAGCCACTGGAGCCGGGATCCGGCCTGGCGACTGGGATCTGTTCACGGAACGAAGCGTGGAGCCAAATGTCCCCATGGCCCTGGAGGTGAACCTGGATGGACCTGGCGAACGAGCGCGCCCGGCATCCGAGCCACGTGGAAGCAGCTCGTCTTTCCAGCGCATTGTCTGGCGGCGGGGGGGCTGTTATGCCAGGGCTCCCAACCCAAACTTCCTTGCTTCAACAAGGCATTCAAGCTGCTAGAACGTCTGACGCAACCAGCGTCAGCACCCGCTGATGCAACGAGGCGGGAGTCTTACGCAATCCCCGGCAACTCCGGCGATGCGGCTGACGCAATGAGCGTCAACACCAGCTGATGCAACGAGGCGGGAGTCTTACGCAATCCCCGGCAACTCCGGCGCTGCGTCTGACGCAACCGACGGAAATCTCTCCCGCAACGTGCGGCAAGCCCTCTCCCCCGCGGATCCGGTTCCAGCCAGCGACCAACGGCGGTTCCTGATTGGAGGCTTCGAGCTCCTGGCTGATGCAAGCGATCGCCCAGGGCTATAAAAGAACCAAGCTGCGCGGAGACAGCGAGCGAGACAGCGAGCGAAGAAATCCCGGGTCGTCGTCGCACCTCTGTGCGAGCCCAATAAGCTGTCGGCCCCCGTGCCGAATATGTAACGCCTCTGTTCATATGTACATAAACTTTGCCTTAACTCACCGTCGCCTTGATCGCTCCGTCTATCAGCTCTGCGCAGAAGCAGTCGCAAGCTGAGACATCTGCTACCCAACAGTGTGTAGCCGCCGGCTCGTCCAGACGATCTTCATCGCCACTTAAGCTGTCGGCCTGGGCATCCTGGGTCCCTGCGACCGCAGCTACTATGTCCTCGTCAACGAGGCTCACAACAGCCTGAACATTGCAGTCCGCTTCCACGAAATCGTCCGCAGACACTTCGGGCGGTATGGCAGCCGGGAAGAGGGATGACAACTCGCGAAACGCGTCGTCTATGCACTCGTCGTCGCAGGAGCGTGCACACGACATTCTCCTGACGTTCGCTGCTCTGCCACCTTTGCCTTGATATCTGCCTTGTTCTTCAACAAGGTGCTCAGCGTGCTCCGTGGTATCCCGATGTCGTCCACCACCGCCGAACGTTTTTCGCCCGCCTCAACACACTGTATGGCTTTCAACTTCGTCGCAAAGTCAAGGTGCTTGCGCTTCTTGACGCTGGCCATTGCTACACGAGAAGTCGAAAATTCAGGCAGTCTGCAGCGCCTTTGCACAGCACGCACGCAAAAGAGGAATGCGGTGGTATGCGACAACTCACGAAAGTGGACTTCGCCAACAAAGCGCTCGCGATCAGTCACGATGGCGGCGATGGCTACCCGGGCTACCTGCGAGGGCAGCAGCGATGTACGAAAGGCACGAGCTGTGGTTGGCTGAGCAAATAAAGGCGCGGGCTGTGGTTGGCGGATCAAACTCACAAAACAGCAACAAACAAAAAAGAAAAGAAAAGGCGAAAGGAGGAGGCTGCCGGCTACTTTGTTCCTGCTCTCCGAGCCGACGGTAACGCAAAGAAAGCATGAGAAAGAGAGAGAGAGCGAAAAAAATTAAAAAAAAAAACATTTCGCAAGTTGGAGAATGCGCCCAACAGGAGTACAGTCTGAGCCTTCTCGCCCTCACGTTTTTCGAGCGTATCGGGTGTCGGCGGAGGCGCGGTGCTGCGAAGGTCGCAGGGCGCAGCGAGTGCCGAAGTGCACCTTTCAGCTCGCGCGGTGTTCGATATATCCGATGGCGGGTAAAAATACCGTTCGATATAAACGTGCGAATTTGTATACTTTTACAGAAGATCTTCAAGGGGATAATTTACAAGTTCGATATAGCCGAAACTTTGATATATGTGGGTTCGATATATCCGTGTTCGACTGTATTGGAAGAAACTCTATGGGTCATGTGATTATGGTGCCAGTGAATGCCACGCACTTTGACGCCCTCCCTCCTCCTGTGGCGTGACGTGGAGGCGGCAGAGGCACGAGCAACGCGAGTGCGGAGTTGGTCAATTTTCTGGAAGCGATCGTGCAGTGTAGTCATGCCTTAAACACGTGCTCGCGAAACGCCTGCACCAACTGTGCTTCAGAAGCAATGGCACCAACCAAACGGTGCCACTACAGCGCGACCTTTAAAGGCCAACTCCGGCGATTTTTTGGCCATGTCAAAGTAATGGTGCTTTTATGTTCCTGAGACGCTCCTGTTACGGGCCCAATAGCAGAAATACTCGGCAAATTGGAGAATAATTTTAAATAAGCAAAAAAGCGCAACACCGAAACCGAAACCCAACCGAGTGTACTGTCTACGTATGACGTAGACGTTGTTACAAACGAACCGGAAGTCGTGCAAGGCATGCTGGTCACGCCGGCGCGGAGTATGAAAACTGTGACAGCCGGGACGGCCAGCGAAGCGCCGGCCAAACCAACGCTGTCTGTCGCCTTGTGCACAGCAGACGCTCGCTGTAGCGGCCGAAGCGCCGAAGTTGGCGGTGCCCTCGGCTGCGTCACTTCCGCCGCTTTCCCAATACTGATGTCACAGACGCAATGATGCCAATAATTGTGGGAAGCCAGGAGGGCGTTTGCAGACAATCTTTAAAATTCATTTGCAAACAATCTGCGCATGTCTCAAGCGTGTAATTTGGCATAAATGACTGAAACGTGCAAAGGAACGTACCCAGCGAATTTCATTGAGATCCATCGACCTCGAAAAATCGCCGGAGTTGGCCTTTAAGCGAAAGGTCGTTCTCCACGCGGAGAAAACATCAAACCTGCAAGCGCAGCGCAAGTTCGGCATGTTGCTTGCATGCTTGCACAACGAGGCCCCTGGACGGTGTTCCCAAACCGTTTTCACCCAGTCCTCCATCAAGCCGCTGGACATACAACCTTTGTCGAGAACGCGCATTACAACGTTTCTGGGGAACTCTTAGCCAGCCGGTACAGTCTTGCGCTTGAAAATTTTGTATGGGGGAAGCTTTCGTCCATTGGCGGTGCAACACAACATGCGACACAACTGTCGTTCGCTGCTTTTTGTAGCCCGCTGTCCTAAGCTTGGCTTCCTTCGCACCCGTTTTGTTCACGGTGTACGCCATTGGCATGTCGAAGCACACCGGGGTCTAGTCAGCATTTGCAGTTTGCCCCAGTTGGTAGCCCTTTTCCCGCCGTTTGTTCATCACGTATCGCTGAAACTTCACAAGCTTCTCCTTGAAGTCAGCGGGCAGCTTCTGACACACGGAGGTCCGTCGTCTCAGGTTGAACCCGAACCATTTCGTGAAGCGCATTGCCCAGCCCCTGCTTGCTTTAAAATTGGCTTGTGCGACACCCTTAACGAAGGCAACTTCCCTGGCCTTCGCCTGAATTATATCCAACGCGATGGACAAAAGCGAGGACAATGCCCTCTGGGATGAACTTAGCGACAAAGAGGACAGCGATGTTGCGAATGATGATGACGATGACAAACATTCTACGTAGTACGTGCCTACGGAGTGTGCACTTGTGCAATAAAAATGCTGGGTTTTCTGCCGATAAAACGGTGTTTTCTTTTTTTAATTTGGCCTGCAGTCGAGGTAAGTTTTTTTTTCTGGCCTTGCGAATTTTGAGGGTCGGCCTGCAATCAAGGGCGGCCTAGATTAGAGTAAATACGGTATTTTCTTTCATATTGAATACTTGTGTCCGATGGCACAAGGGGACATGAGTGGTATACATGTAACTCCACCCAGCAACAACTCCCTATACCAGTGCCTTGGGCAAGCCTGAGCGTCGGGGCCTATATTCCTAGTTTTTTTATTATATGACACCTGTATTATGCGATGGTTTTGCGTCATACTCTCAGAGACGTATAATCGGGGTTCCACTACTGCATTTGGAATAAATGTAGATGCATCATAAAAAGCTGACAAAATATATGCTCTTGGTACCACTACCCAATTGAAATGCCATTGTATTACCACTTGTCAGAAATGACAGATTCTAGATGAATGAGAACTAGCACAATTCCTTGACATGACCTCCAAGATTAGGTGGTGTGCTGCATGCTTCATATCTTCAAGGCATGTGTGGGACTTATGTTTGATATAGCATGCACTACTCATTTAATGTATCCAGCATGGTTTTGCTACAGTGCTCCTGTGTTGTGTGATGCAGTGCAAGCAGTACAGTCCCCTGGATGTGTCCCTGTGGACCAACCACCGAGTGATGGAGTGGCTGCGCACGGTGGACCTGTCCGAGTATGCCCCCAACCTTCGGGGCAGTGGTGTCCATGGGGCACTCCTGGTCAGTGGACGCATCCTTTCCCCTGAATGTGGCAAAATAAGCTGGCAGATTTTATTGAAATCCATTGCCCTCAGAAAATCACCGGACTTGGCCATTAATGTCCCCTTGACTAGAGCACTTATGGCAGCTACTATAGTCTTAGCAGTTGGCACCTTGCAGTGGTTAGCTCTCGCACTGTCTGTGCCCTGGAAAAATGAGTGGTAGCAAAGTACATCTTATTGTGTTGTTTTTTCTTCTTTTCTACAAAAGCCATGGTTCTCGAAGCTAAACTGGCACCAGCCAATGTTCAAGGTAGTCCAGACCCTTGAAAGACGCTCACTGATTCTGGGAATATACGTGAAATGTTGGTGTGCCTGGTTGACGTGGTCTCCTTCACTGCCTATGGAGGTCTAGGAGGAAAGGGGGATGGTATGGAAGGTCTCAGTGTCCCGTCTGAACTGAGGCGGTGTCTTGCACCATGCGCACCTCATGAAGGCCTCTGTGTGGCCGTTTCACCTCAGCTTGGTGGTTGCAGTGCTTTCTTCCATTCTTCTTCTAATGTGCAGATCGTTTGTGCACGGTGAGGGAGTGTACAGCACTGATAAATGGTTGGCTGTTGGGTGAATAGAGCTGGACTGTAAATATCGTCTTGCATGCATCGGCTCTTTGTACACAGAAAAGGTTGCCTATTGACGATGTCGTTGAACCAATACGTAGAGGAAGTGCGGCATACTGTCTTGCTCATGTTTGCCGAGAGGCTTTCATCAGGGTACACAGAGCCTTCATCGGCCTAAACTCACGGCCCAATTTCGGAGGGGACCTCAAAACTTCCCATCCATCTGTTCACCTTCTTTCACAGACCCCCTTACCACCAGAGATACAGGAGACCACGTCAACACACTGCGCCGCCATTCCGTATGTTCCTGAAATCAGCTAGCAGCTTTTGAGGGTGCTTGTGAAAGAGAGTGTCAAGGTTGCGCACAAAATGGTGTCAGCAACCGCTTGTCTGCTGCCACAGCCAGAGACTGTCCGTACGAGAAGGAATGTCAGGAGGTCACTTACAGATGTCTTACTCAGAGCTGCCTCTCCACTTGCACTGGTGGAAGCAGGAGCTTCTGTGACAGAATCCACCAACACAAGAACAAAGTGCAGAAACTGGAAGCTCATTGTAGCAATTCTTTCTGAGCACTCTGGAGAAGTGTGAGCACGTAATCAGTTTCGGCAGCACCTTATTGATTGACGCAGCCACTGCAGTGGTACAGTGGTTGCTGTGCTCAGCTGCTGAACCGAAAGACGTGTGTTCTACCTGGCTGCAGTTACGGCATTTCGATGGAGGCAAAATGCTAGAGGCTCGTGTACTTAGATTTAGGTGCTTGTTAAAGAACCTCAGGTGGTTAAAATTCCCGGAGCCTTCCACCATGGCGTACCTCATAATCATATTGTGGTTTTGGCACATAAAACCCAGTAATCATTCTTAATCGTGATTAACAGAGGCAAACACAATTAAGTGACTCCTCCTTGCGTCACTTCTGGCAACGTCATTGGGGAGGGGCACTGACTCCTTTGTGCCTACCCATATCTTGTGACGTGGTGGAGAAGAGGGGCCAGCTGCAATACGAAAAAGACACTGTTTCCTTAACAGCTTCTGTTGTCCCCTGAAGAAGGGACCCAATCAGCCCCAGAAACATCGGTACTGCTTTAAGTTTTGGCTGGTGCCATTTTAACCTCAAGAATCTTTTACTTAGCCAGACAGATTGTTGTCAAAGGTGTTTACTTTAAATAGATATGCAGTGATGCATGAAAACAATGTGTAAGTACATTATTAAACGGCGGCATGAGGATGGTGCAGAGTTAGCACTTTGCGTACATATGTGCACATTTATGCTAAAGATTTGCTGTACAAGAGCTAAAGAGGTGGCTGTCAGGCAACACCTGAATGTCACCTCTCTGTGAAAGATGCCATTTCACCTAAGGGGGAATGTGGGGCTAAATGTCAACTTTTGAACTGCTGCACTAATTTTGATAGAAATTTCAGGGATGGCTCATCTTCTTGATAGTAGGACATATTCCAGTTTTCAGCACCCTAGCATGAGCACAAAGAAAACCTACTGTTGTTGCAATGATCAATCATGTATGCTAACTTAGGAAAATATCATTTGAAAAATAATGAAAATGTAAAAGTTATTAATCATTTTAAGTTCTCTAACAGGTTTGTAGTGCAGGATAAGGCCAGTCACATATTTTTTATGACATTTCTGTAAAAATGGCATCGCTCTAAAAGCGAAGATTATTTTTTTCTTTGTCACTGCATGTGAGGCTAGTGAATTTATTTTTGTGTTAGAAACTACTTAGGGATCATTAAAGTACCTTATCTTGTTCCTGACAAAATTTCAGTCTAGAGACAATCTTGTAAGCAGCTTTTGGCGAAGCAGTTTGTAAATTATAGTTTTCCTAAGAGACTCGTTCCCTCCAAAAATGCGAACTCAGAAAAATTACATTGAAGTTTTCACAACATGGTGTTTATTTCTGTGGTAAAAAAAAATTTATCAAAGTGACCTCCCGCATACATATGGCCTTCCTCGTCAACATGACACTATTCTGTGACAATTTCATGCAATGGTCATCAATTTTTCACAGCTTTCGATCTAACTAACTGCGTTGTCCTAACATGTGTTGTCTACAAAACAGGCCACGCGCTGATCGCAATGAAGGCCGTGGAAAACAAACATATAAGCCGAGTGGCCTAGAAACACAGCAGGAGTAACTCAGAATTGGCGCAAAAGCAGTGGCGGATGGTCACGTGATAGGTTTCCACCAATTTGAGCTTCAGTTCCAGTTTTCCAGCAACTCTGCTGTCGGCGCTTAGCTCAAAATGTACCGTTTTAATTTATTTCTTTCTCCTCTGATGTATTCTCGACAGAAGGTCTGCTGTGACAAAAATGCACGAAAAACAAGCAATCTAACATGGGCAATCACTTTGTGTTCAGCTTCTTGCCCGCTTTGCAGCCGCTTCTTGAAAGGGGCATTTCAGAGACACTCTCCCCAGCAAATTCATGCCACCCTCTCGTAAAAAGAATTTGTTTGTTCTTTTCTGCTCTACAGATGACAACCAAACTTGGTGAGCATGTTCTTTAATGAGCCATCCATCCAGAACAACTGAAATTTGAAAATGCATATCTTTTGGGAAAATCGTGTTTTTAGCCCCGCATCCCCCCTGAGCTGAAGTTGTCTCTCTATTCAGGTATATGCCTAAATTTGTAACACCCACACTCTAGAAGCAGTGGGACCCTTTGAGGTAGTAGATTTTCGTCCCACAACAGTTACCATGATTTATCTTGCGTGCCTTTCCTTGCTTTCATGCAGCATTCCTGGTACTTGCATGTTACAAATGGCCTGTGCACTATCAGTATGGCATAGCCTTCTTTCTTGGAAGGTGCTGAGTGCAGTGCTTTGAAGTAGGTGCAAGGAAGCCAGGTGACGATAATTGTTGTGGGACAAAAAAGACCTCCCTGTAGAGTGCCAACTGTTTTTTAGGCTGTGTCCCAGACACCTTGACTGTTGGTATCCCCTCCTCCCCTCTGTGTATGTCTCCCGGCACAGATCTACGAGGACGGCATGACGTGGGAGGTGTTCGCAGCCGTGCTGAGCATCCCGGGCAATAAGACGTTGCTGCGGCGTCACCTGTCACTCCAGCTGAAGCAGCTGTTGGGACCCCACATTGTGCAACGCAAGCGGGCATTGCAGGCCAGCCCCGACCACGTGCCCCTGTCACCCGCCGCAAAAGTCAAGGTGGGTGCTGGCAGGTGCAATCGGAACAAGCAGACAAGCTTGCTTCCTCGAGGCCCAATCACAACTGCGATTAGCACCGGTCGTGCAACCATTTGGGACTGGTGATAAAAATGTGACTGAGGGCGGCAGATGGTCACACCAGCAAGTGCACCCTGCCCACACAACATTCACGTCTGCTCGCACATTTGCTCACATTTGCCATTGCCCTGCAAAATAAGCAGATGTCTTGTTCCTTCGCATTTCACTGGTTCAGATGTTTGTGGCTTCAGTCGCTAAACTCGAAAATCAACCAGTGAGCTCAGACTGAGCAAAGCGACCAAAGCGGCCATTTGCGACTGTTTGCGACCAGTCTCTTTGTGACTAGCTTGGTCACGCAGTTAGTGCTAGCCAGAGGTGTGAACATGCTTTTAGTGTTCCTACTACTAGTAAATGACTGAACTGACTTATTATGATGCTACCAGTTTTTACTATATATTGGATATAACTGCACTTTAACCCTTTCGCTACCGTTGATGAGTATAGTCCTCATGATATTTTGTAACAAAATGGCCGATGATGACTGTACTCGTCATAAAATAAAATTGGTCCCACACGGAACCAATGAAGACTATACCTGTCATACTTGTGTTTTTTGACGCTAGATTTCCACACTTGCCCATGTTGGGCCATTTGTGTCTCAGCTTTCATTTTATTGCCATATTTCATCGTACTGCCATGGGTTGAAGCCACCTTCGAGTTATCTTTTTTTACGCAATTAGGGAAATAAACGAACACCATTGAATTGAAAGGATGGTACCACTCTAGTCAGAAAAAGAAAAAAGCTCTACATATTGAGCGAACAAGTTTTTGGGTAGTTTTGGCACGTTTTTCTTCTTTGCTGGCAGTAGCGAATAGGTTAACCTGCTTATAATGACACCAGTTTTAACCCTTTCGCTGTCACTGATGTACCGGTACGTTCTTCATGGTGTGTTCAAAAAATCGCGTCAAAGCTCAAATCTGGTGTGATTTAACGTAATTCCACTGGTTGCACCATCTGTCGAATCTTTCTATAAGCACGTATTTTAACCCTTCCTATGTTGCTACATGTATCAAAGGGTATGGAGTGACTGCAGCCATCCTTCTTTGCTGGGGGTATGGTAGCTCTGCGCAATTACGGGTACAAGGGTTGTTCTGCCATCTGTCGCAGGTATGCAGGTTTGTTTTAAAGGGCCCGTAAACAGGCTGCGACTTTTTTTTAAATGCGAAGCATTTCTTAGCGAACTTCTGCGACTTTGAGCGTATCTATCTATCTATCTATCTAGCCGCCTACGACTTTGTGCTCTCCTGGCCGTTTCGTTTATCGGATGTATACCAAAATTGGTGTGTCATAACATGGCCTTATTACGAACATAAATGACAGGTCATATTATGAAAATCATGTCACGCATGTCATGAACAGCATGATTTACATTCCATGGCCTTTGGGCTCCCTGGCCGTTCCGTTAATCGGATGTGTACTAAAATTGGTGTGTCATAACATGGCCTTATCACGAACATAAATGACAGGTCATATCACGAAAATCATGACACGCATGTCATGAACAGCATGACTTACATTCCACGGCCTTTGGGCTCTTGCGGCCGTTCCGTTAATTTCATATATACCAAAATTGGCCCGGCATGGCAAGAGTTCATGACGAACATAATGACAGGTCCTAACATGCAAATCATGACGCGCATGTCATGTGCAGCATGATTTACATGACATGGTCTCGGGGCGCTCGCGGCCGTTTAAATGAAGGGATGCATACGAAAACTGGTATGACGAGACATTTCTGTATGATGATAACTGACAGGTGGTAACATGAAAATCATGATATGCATGTCATGTATGACATGATTTACATGCCACGCTCATGGCGCACTCGCGGCCGTTTCGCTAGATTGATATACACCAAAATTGGTACTGTGCGATGTGACTTTATGAAGAACATGAATAACAGGTGGTAGCATGAAAACCATGACATCCATGACATGTATGTCATGATTTACATGCCACGCTCATGGTACATTCGCGTCCGTTTCGCTTGCGTGATATACACCAAAATTGGTGTTACGCGACATGACAGTATGACGAACGTAAGTGAGACGTGGTAGCATGAAAATCATGACATGCAAGTCATGTACGACCTGATTTACATGCCATGCTCATGATGCGCTAGCGGCAGTTTCAGTGAATTGATATACACCAAAATTGGTATTGCGCGATGTGACTGTATGAACAACATGAATGACAGTTGGTAAGATGAAAACCATGACATGCATGTCATGTGTGTCATGATTTAATTGCCACGCTCATGATGCATTCGCGGCCGCTTCGCTAGCTCGATGTACACAAAAATTGGTATTGCGTAAAGCGACTGTATGACGAAGGTAAATGAAACGTGGTAACATGAAAATCATGACATGCATGACATGCACGACATGATTTACATGTCATGCTCATGACGCACTCGTGCCGTTTCGCTTGCTTGACATACACCAAAATTGGTATTGCGCGACGCGACTGCATGACGAACGTAAATGAGAGTTGGTAACATGGAAATCATGACATGCAGGTTATGTGTCATGATTTACATGCCGCGCTCATTGTGCATTCTTGGCCGTTTCGCTAGCTTGGTATACACCAAAATTGGTATTGCGCGACGCCACTGTATGATGAACGTAAATGAAAGGTGCTAACATGATAATCATGACATGCATGAAATGTACGACATGATTTACATGCCATGCTCATGGTGCATTCGCGGCCGTTTCGATAGCTTGATATACACCAAAACTGGTATTGCGCGATGTGACTGTATGATGAACATTAGTGACAGGTGGTAACATGAAAAACCATAATATTCATGTCATGTATGGCATGATTTACATGCTCTACTCATGGTGCACTCGCGGCCATTTCGCTCCTTTGATATACACCAAAATTGGTATTGCGCGATGTGACTGTATGACGAACATAAATGAGAGGTCTTAACATGCGAATCATGTTATGCATGTCATGTACGGTATGATTTACATGCCACTGTCATGGTGCGCTTCCGGCCGTTTTGTTAACGTGATATATACCAAAATTGGCATGGCATGACACGAGTGCGTGATGAACATAAACGACAGGTCATGCATTTATATACCAGAATATGCGTTTCATTGGCATGGTGTACACTAGATTGTGCATGCATGCGTGCATGGCAAACATGCGATATATGGTGGACTAGATGCCATGACATGAATGATTTCATTTGGCTCAAAGACAAACAAGGTGATGTATGCAGCTCTTTGCTGGCTGCTTCGCATTACATCGATTCCCACAGTGCGTGGGATCTGCCGAATTTTTTACACCCCCCAAACAAGCTCGCTAATTCGTACAGTAGACCGCGGCGATCACGTTTTCCGAATATTTCAGCGCTGCACGCCGCGCAGACCCTTCATTTCAAAAAAACAATTCCCGCGCTTCTTTCCTACGCCTGACCAATCCTCCTCGTACGCGCAGTGACGGAAACTCGGCGATCGGCGAGTTTACGTAGCACTGAGCTTGTCGATTGGTCTAAGCCAGGTCTCAACAAACAGTACGTCAGTTCCTGTTCCCTCCCACCGCTACGAAACTGCGCCTTGTTTCTTGGCCCTGCGGTGATGCGGTTTCGGCCACGCAGTAACGCAGTTGTCATGCGTATATTCCCCGCATTGCATGGCACCTGCACGCAGTTTGCCTTCGACATGAGCAACACGTGGAGGAAGCATTGTTCAGTTGTCGGCTGCAAATCGAGCGGAGAAAAGGGGAATCTCCGGTAGCTCGGACGGGTAGCCCTTGCGGCAAGCGGGGTTCTCAACGCTTTTCTCTCACGCCCCTTCGTCGTCTTGGAAAGCAAGCACGCATTCCTGCTGCATTGTGAACTGTCACAAAGGTTCAAAACTACCGAAAAGCCGAAAACTGCCCGTCAAGTTGCGGAGCACGTGCGACAATGTAAACAATATACAACCAGGAGCTGCAGCAAGCGGAAGTACATTGCGACTGATCCCGCTCGCCGATGACGTCGATTGCTGACGTCGTGTCATGTTGCCGAAGTGGGCGGAGTCACGACGACGGGCTACGCCTTCCCTTCCCTGTCGCGGAGAAGGGTGGCGAGGCCGCGTGAAAATTTGAAACCAGCTGAAACGGATGTTCTAACCCCTGTAACTTCCTTATTATAGCACGTATTCGCAAAATTATTGCGGCAGCATGTTCACATAGCAAAAGTGCGCATATTTTCCTTCATTACAATTTTTGGACGTCGGGGTTGTTTACTGGCCCTTTAAAGACGATAGTCTTTCTTGGGGAACTTAAACACAAAAATTTTGGTCTGTCTGTCTGTCTGTCTGTCTGTTTGTTAGTTTGTCTGTCTGTCACCCAATTCAGCCACCCGGCCAAAGTTTAACCACTCTGAACGCCCAGCCATCTTGAACTGGTACGGCCGTTCATACTTGTAAGCATTTTCGATCAAAAAGCAAATATTGCGCATATCTGAGGCGCAGCATCAATATTTAAGTACTAGGTGGTGTGTTCCTTTATTAGAAAATACATAAATAAGTAATTCTAAAGACCCTAATGTTTCTTAGGCTGCGCTGAAAATGCTAGTGTTTTAGATGCGAAGCATCTTATGGCGGAGTTCAAACCGGTGGTGGTGGTGGTGTGCGGCGGGACCACCCTTACTGCGCATGCGCAAACCCTCTCCACACACCCCCTCGCCTCTCTCCCTTTCCCCTTCCCCCTCTCCCACTTTCCTCCTCCACTTTTCCTATCTCCTTCCACTCCCCCTCTCCACTCCCCCTCAGAAACGCGGGCTCGACATGCCGAAACGCTGCTCCGCATCGCCTCATGGTACCCTTTAGCGGGAGATGGTGTGATTTTCTTAGGCTGCGCTGAAAATGCGACGCTATGAGTCAGATGCAGCAGTTCAACATAATGGAGGAAGACGCGTGTAGTACAGCCGGCACAAGACTATCGTCTTTCGACCACATTTGCAGCGAAGCACGCAGATACGCAGCCAATTTTTTTCTTATATTCTGTTAGGTTTCTGCTGCGGCTCATCAGTTTCAGGGGTGTAGGCTGTTGCCTCTCCAATAGACCAAAACGTGACTCGATCGCTGCTTTCACTCGCTCGCTGCACCCCGCTTGTTGCTATCAGCAGCAATGAGGTTGTTTGTCCCCTTTCTATCCCTATCCGTCATCTTGACTTCACAACATGCCCTTTCTCGTGTTTCAAACTTTCCTGATGTTCCGAAAACAAGCCAATACTTGGGCTGTGCCACGGCCAGAAACACTCGACAGTGAAAGGGTTAACAATTTATAGATTGTAACATTGAGCAGTCCCCGCATCATGAACTTTTGTATGCCTTCTATGGTGAGGAGAACTGCTTGCTGCAATGTTCCCATGTCACATTATCAATCATAACCTGCATGTTTCCTGGCTGTTTCTGTGGAATGAAAAGAGAACGTCTGAAATGCCAGAAAAGAAAATAAAATAAATGCGGTCAGCTGCACTTATCCGAGTACTACCGCGTCCATAGAATACAACCAGCTGTCCAGTCTTTTCCACACCCCCGACCTCACGTGCATGTCTCACGTCTCGCTTCCGCCCCCCATACGGGAATGGACTGCATCATCTACGTTCCATAAGGTTCTATCACACCCTATAAGTCATACTGTGGGGTGTGAAAGTTTATTTGATTTTGATTTATTGATTTCCATTTACACACATGTACAACATAGCGGTAAATGGAGGTGGATGAGGGAAAAAAGCTGCACAAACGCGGCTTGAGGGAGACTTCACCCCTTTAGTACAGTATGGCTACATGTGGTGAAGCACATAATATACTTTGTATAATGCACTAATACAGTGACTATAAAGTATGGCAGTTATACAATGAATAGGAAAAAAAAAGAAAACATTTGCACAATGGATTACACTACTCAAATGCACGATGACAAGGGGAGGCGAAGGTGTGTGGTTGTGGGGCGGGGGTTGCAGGCTTGTGCTAAGTAGGGCAGGAGACAGTGCTCTGGCAACCCCCTATCTTATATTTAATCTGCAGTGGGTCCAAAGGCTACAAAGAGTGAGCGAGACTACAGTGGATAGTAGCGGACAGAGGACAGAAGTGTGTGGGTGTGGTGGCCACCAGAGTCAATGAAGCATATAGGCAAAGCTGTGCATCTAGTATCACGCTTGAAGCGAGGTCCAGTTTTTGAGTTAAACGAGCCAACGCAATCCACTGTCAGAAGAAGGGGAGGTCATTGACCACATTGCCACTGTAATACCAGCTCTGTCCCCTCCCCTCCTTCCTTTGTTCTTTCCATGCAGCCTTGTCATTATCGGCTATACCTATGGAATTTTCATGGCACTGGAATTGGGTTTGACTTTATAAGCAGCCCCAGCAAGTTGCAAATTTTATGACTTCGATAATAATAATAAAAAAAGAACCTAACACCTACAATTAAATTTGGCTACTGGGTGGCTGTACAGGAAGGAAAAGGAATGAAAAATGTTGGTACAATAAGACGTGAACAATGTGAGCAGCCGTACACATCTGCGCATCATGGATTCTCCCAAGGAAAAATGTTGATTGAATGTTTTGTGCAACATCGACAGCAATGTGGATTACGGTGGCAGTAGTACTGATTGTAGACCAATATCCAACAAAGACCACGTCACACTTCCACATGGGTGGTTGCATCAAATCTGTGGGGGCGCTTGCATCCACTGAGAAGTTGTTTTCACGTCATGGCACTCGTGTGTTCTACAGGCCGGCTTCACTGCTGGACGCTATTGTCAGCATAGTCACTGTCGTGCAAGAGATGGCGCTCTGTTCCCACAGTAGCACCACGTAGCAGCTAGGATACATGCGGCCTGAGGAGTGGCGCTTTTTCACTTGGCCCCTTGGAGCAGGTTGCTGACGGTTGCGTGCGACTAGGGGTCTGCGGTGCGATTTCGTGGATTGTCCCCGTGGATCCGCTCTCATGATGAGACGAAGATTGTTGATGCCACATTTGTGTTGCATTGGTGGGTTATATTGGCATTCTATTGTGTTGTCTGTATAACTTGGGTAATGGGCTCGCCATGTGAATATATTGTTGTGTCATGGTAAACAGATTCACTTTGTGGTCTTGCGATGGTAAAAAGTGGAAACAAATACCAATTTGTTCATTTGCTCTAGGGTATGAACTGTGTGCACTGTTTTTTGAGCATGAGAAAGACCCCACAAATCAGAGTGGCAATTTGCGTGAGTTTGATATGCATAAAGAATGTGAGTCCCGTAACCCCTCATTTCTTTGTCTGCACCACTCTAGCCCGAAATAATTTTGACATGCACTTCAAAGTTTGTTTGTTCTTTCGCATTTAGAATGTTTCTGGAGTGACCCAAAGATGTATGGGTGTTTATAGACTGAAGAAAAAGCCTTGCAGTGAACACACAGAGGCCTTTAGCTCGTAGAAAATGTCCTTGTAGAGAAGACTCTATTCCACTGATACTTCTGCTCACCAAGCGACGTTTGCTGTACGCGAGGACCATTTCGAGAAACCACCCTCTCCACAATCGTGGTTTGCGGTTGTGAATGTGGTTAATGCTCCGCCTCAATGCTTGCAGGCTGCCAAAAAGAGCCCCCTGCGCTGGCGACGGGCCAAGGGCGCAGATGGCTACCTGTGTCCGTTTGAGGCGGACACATTGGCTGAGGACCTCTCTTCCTGCGACTCATCAGTGGCAGATAGCTCCTTCGACGATTCCTTCTCATCTTCCTGTCCCCGTGAAAAGGTCAGTCTGCCTCTTGAGCACCTATCATGACAACTAGTTGCAGGATGCTACCTTAAAAGAGAGAGAGAAAAAGAGCTCCATTGCATCAATAAGCATGCTTCTGTAGTTTTAACAGAGCCATACTAAAGCTGCTGTATTTCACTGTTCTTATACTGTAACGGCATCGTTGTTTTATGCAATAAACTGCTACGCCGTCGTCAGCACCAATGAAGTCACTTGGTTTACCTCCGTCTAAAATGGCACTTGGGAACGCTGATAACTCATGAAGTTTATTGAGGCATTGTACACCATTGTTCACAATCATGATGCACCCAAAGTTGTCACCTGGTACCAAAGCCCACTTTGAGGAAACAGTTCATGACGGTGCTTTGCTTTATGTTGTTCCAAGCACCAGTCATCATTTTTGTCACTCCATGTGGGTCATTATTTAGTTTGACTCCCGACTGAGGGTTTATCAGGCGCTGAACAAGAAATGCTCAAGTCCACAACACCACAAAGAGAAAATGCTACACACGAACAGCAAAGGAAAAAGTCCCCTTCTTTAGGGTGGCTACCTCCATTGACCTATTGGCAATTGCACTTGTAGCTTTGTAGCATGCAGCCGCTGCCTTGGCACAGCAAAATAAAAAAAATTTGTTTAAATAAAAGAATAAAACACTTTGGTCACATACAGCCAGAAAAAGCATGGTCTGTGAGATTGGTACATGTTTGCCTGAAATATGTCGCTAGCCTGTAGATCTCGAAGCTTATGCTTTCAAGGCTTGCATGCCATTCTGCGTGGACAACCATAGGAACTGTGCACATTGCTTCGAGGCTGCCTCTACAGACTTGCACCAAAGTTACAGCTGCTTCGTGTTCACCTCATTTTGGCACATTTGACTTTCGGGCTCTCTGAAAAGCATTGTGGCCGCACATTGCGACCTAAAAATTGTGCACTAAACATGCAGTGCACTCAAAAGCGTTGTGTAACGTACCAAAGCAACACAACAACGCCTCCTTTTCGTTACCTCTGAGCAAAAGAGGGATTGCAACTTGTTGTAACATGGCTGAAAGGCGACCAGTATCCATTAGAAAAAATGCAATTCTTGGGCTTCGCCGCAGCATTTAATAAATCGGATGTGTCACTGTGTGGATGTTCGATATACATGCGCACCAGCCTCTTTGAGCATGATATGCTCAAAGAGGATTTCTGACTTGTTCGATATAGCCAACAATTCGAGAAATTCGAGTTTGATGTAGTATCTGGGATTGACTGTAATAGGTGACGCTGCACGCACTTAGGTAGGGATCATGAACTCCACACCGCTGCAGGTTCTACGCTTCAATGAACTGATGCTGATTTTTGCTGTCGCAGATCACTGCATGAATGTTCACACACATGTTGGGGACATGTTTCACTGCCACCATTTGTTTGTCATAGTTTTTTTCCATTATTATTATTATATTGCCACGTGCGTTTCTTATGATCCCTTTTGCTGTATTCAGTTTTTGCCCACAAAGACTGTCAGCAACGCTCAGCGCAAACGGCGCCTCATTGTTCGAGAAGCTTCGCGATTATTGTAGATCGTTTTGTTAAGGTTGCGCGCAAGATGTGAACACTCGAGCTTATTCTAGAGCTTGCGCGACAACCAGCGATAACACTGGAATATTCGACGGCACATGTATAAATGCCGACACACTTCACCGCTTGTCAATTGATCGACGGCCAACGCTCTGTTCGCCGCTGTCAGTGCATATTGTGTGTATTGCTGTAAATTAACTTTAAATTTCTCGGCCACAAGTTCGGCCAAATAAAAAGTTTCACCTTGGACACGTTGCCTGTGGTCTTCGCCGATGTCACGACCACGTGACAATATGGTGTTTAGGAGATGTTGGCGCTTTTGTGTAGCGCCGGCTACTCCTTTCCACAGATAACTGGATACGTGAAAACCACAGCTTCGATATGCTCCTCGGTATCGCTGCTCTCTCTGCCTTAGGATTATGTCGTGGCTCTCCTGGCGAGCAGCTGTGCTACCCGGCTGTCTCCTTCGGTGGCCGCTGTTCGGTATGCTAACTGAACAGATGCAGGGCTATGCTAGACGCCCGTAAGAACATCTTACTCTTGAAAGATAGGAACCTCAACTTCACAAAACTTGCAATATAATAAAGTTTTCCTCTGCAAGCATGACTTCGTTACATCAATGTTTGACTATATGCCACGTGCAAGTTAAGGCCACAGCCAATGAACAAACACACTTAAGAAGGCGATAGATGTTGCAGGCTCCATGTTTCACTGTAAATGTGATGAACATTATCACGTAGCTGCCCTTGCTCACCAGGGGGCAATCACTCTTTTCTTTTGGCTCCAGATCATTGAAGTTATGCGTAGCTGTAGTCATTGCACTACATCGGTAACACAGAGATATCGTAAATTATCAAGGTATTTTTCTTGTTGATCCAATGACATATCCAAGAACGAAATGAATGTGTTCACCGTTGTTTTACATTATTTTATTGTGCTATTCATTGGATTACAACTTGTGACAGGAATTAATGTGAGCAGCAAGTAATTGCAGTGAAAGCCTAATAATTTGATCCTCACTGACTCGCTGATCTGGCCTTTTTTTTTCTCCGCATCAAAGCTACGCTAGGTCATTTAAGAGTCAGGCTTGGTAGTGCATAGTTGACAAAGAAAGAAAGAAGGTAATGGGAAGAGAGCCTATAAAAACGCAGCACTGTGGTCGCATTAAAGTGTGTACGTTTTTTCATGCCTTAAACAGTTGATAAGTCATAGGCTTCCCAGAAAATATGCATACTATTACACCCACATTTGCCACAGTGTCATACACTGCCAAAAACTGGCATGCCATTGCCGTATTGATGAGGCGCGGGCAGGCAAGCGGGCGGGCGGGCAACAGTGCAGTGCAGTGCAGTGCAGTGCAGTGCAGTGCAGTGCAGTGCAGTGCAGTGCAGTGCAGTGCAGTGCAGGCAGGCAGGCAGGCAGGTTTAGGTCCTGAGAAGCTAGGCATGGGGCCAGTAGGTCCCTACCCAGCAATTCACTAGTCCCATGTCGGAACAGAGATGCCGTGCCTCTCCGCTTGTTCATAGGGCCTCTGGATAGCCAGAATCTGGACGTCTTGTCTGGGTTCTTTTATGCCCGTCGTCCAGTCTTTTTCTTGGTTGCAGGGCACTGCCAGAGTGTGTGATTTAGAGTAAAATTCAGCGCCACAATCTGGGCAGGGTGGTTCAATGTCGGGGTGGAGCATGCTCAGAAAGCCCCTAGAGGGGTAGGACCCCGTCCAGAGCATGCTTGCTCGTGATCTGTTGAGCTTATGATGGGGGTGGAAGGGGAAAACTCTGCCTCTCCCCTCTGTCGTGTGATGTGATTTCTTGAGAAGTAACTGTATGATCACTCTGGATGACTTCTCCCGAACTCACCTGAGACACCATCCCACCGTGGCATATGAAACATTGTGTACGGTCGTGGGCTATCAATTGCGGTTCAGGTGACCCGGTAATATGTCTGGTACCATGTCAGCTGGAAACCAGACTATGCGATGAATAATGTCTGATGGGGGTTTGCCACGTAGAATCCTGGCTGCCTCTTTGGCTATCAATACCGATGCGAACTCTCTAACGGCAGCTTGGTAGTCGGTGTACAGTAAAACCTCGTTAATTCGAAGGCCTCGGGACCGAGAAAAATATCCCAATTAAGCGGGATTCCCAATTATCCGAAACAACGCGAAATCAAAGAAATCAGCCAGAAAACGTGATGTACGGAAGTCACACCTTTATTGTGGCAAGTCAGCCTACTTGGAGAAAAATTCCTCCATGCGTGACTGACGCGTTCGGTAGTTCCCAGCACTGAAAGTCATATTTTCCAGCCTGTCAATGAGGCGCAGCATCTCAGCCTCGCCGCCATTGCACTCGACGAAGCTGCGCACAACACTCAAGGCATCGATGACATCCGCCAAAGGGGGTGCTCGGGAGGGCTCGTCATCGCTGTCAACATTAGAGGCCGAATCGGTCGATCTCGCAGCTATCTCGCTGTCGATGTCGGCGTAACACGTCTGCACTGTGCACTCGACATTTGCGTACTCGGAGAATCCGATTGGAGTGCACTCCTCGTCCGCGTGCAAAGCCTCATATCGAGCGCAGAGAGTCTCCCCTTCTTCATCAAACGGGCAAGTGACAGCGGTGACAGCAAACTCAGCGGAGGTTGCCTCTTCTTTCACAAAACCGGCGTGCTCAAAACACCGTCGAATAACGGTGGCCTCCACCTGCCTCCATGCGTGAACAATGAGGCAAATACCACCGAGGAGGTCAATGTTATACTCCTTTCCGTTGTCATAGCAAAGGAGCATTCGCTTCAACAGATTGTAGCGATATATTTTCCTGGTATGGTGTATGACGCCCTGGTCCATCGGCTGCGATAGCGACGTCGTGTTCGGGGGTAGAAAGACCAGCCTGATTGCCTGCAGGTTCTGAATGTCGCCGTGAGCTGGGCAATTATCGACGACGAACAAAACGCTGCGCCCTGCGGCCGCAAACTTGCGGTCAAGGTGCCGCACGTATTCTTCAAAGAGTGCAGCCGTCATCCAAGCTTTCTTGTTGTTTTTATAGATCAGGTCATCCTTGGATGGTAGTCAGTGCATTTTTGAAACAACGAGGCTTTTCTGTCTTCCCAATAACAAGCAGTGGCAGCTTGTGCTCACCGCACATGCTTGCACCAAACAAAACAGTGATTCTATCTTTGTTCTGTTTCCGCCCCTTAATGTCTGCCTCCTTCAAAGCGAACGTCTTCGTAGGCAACATTTTGTAGAACAGAGCAGCTTCATCAAGGTTGTAAACATCTGCTGCTTCGTACTTGGCGAGTAGTGGAGCCAAGGTGTGCTGCTTCCAGCCGTCGACAACAGACTGATCCGCGCTGCCACTCTCGCCACAAACAGTCACGAATGTCAGGTTGTTGCGCTCCTTAAATCGGCAAAACCATCCATTGCTGCATTTAAACTCAGAATGTCCAAGTTGCAGCGCCAGCTGGTTGGCCTTCTCACGCAATATGGTCCCATTCACAGGAAGGTGTGCTGCGTTGGCTTTCTGCAGCCAGTCGATCAGAGCTGCTTCAACGTCGGCGTACGTAGGCGGGCGTACTCGTGTACGCTTTGACGAGTGCGTCTTGCTGTAAGCATCGAGAATTTTCTCCTTATTCTTGATGATGCTGCACAGCGTTGACAGAGGCACGTGGTGCTTTTCGGCGAGAGCCGTTTTCGACGCCGTCGACTTGCTGGCCTCTTCAATTAAGCACACCTTTTCGTGCAGGGACAAGCTCTTGTACTTCGGCATCTTCCTTCCAAGCACACCTCAATCAACTAATTCACAGGGAAGACACTCAAGCGGAGACAGGAGACAAATGGAACAGTCGCACCGAATCGCGCAATGCTCGCCAGCCGACATCCAAATGGCACAAAGACTCCACAAAACATTCACTTCGCTAGAGTGGCTAACATCGCTGTTGAGATGATGATGATCATGATCGCAACCGCACGCATCGCCGCCTGGCAATTGCTAAAACATGGCGTCTACGACGTATTTCCGGTAAAAAAAAACATGGCCTTCGAGATCCGTACATCAAAAAAAAAATGCATGTTACAGCCTCCGAGATTCGCAGCACCCTTTGCATATCTTGGAAGTCGCGGCCAAGTGTGCCAATTAACCGGGAAGTCGCAGACTGGCCGCACCAATTATCCGGTTAAATTTACATGTAAAAATTTGGGACCGCGCAAATACAAATTATGCGGGATTCCCAATTAACCGAGTACAAATTACCGAGGTTTTACTGTATGTCGAGTAATGCGAGAGCTATAGCAGCCTGTTCCATAACATCGACTTAGGAGGTTGTGATGAAAACAGTGCTGTTCTTAGAGTTCTGGTTGGGAGCACAGACGTTCCCACCAAGCTGACGAGGCTGCTTGCAGGTTTGGAATGACGCTTTATGCACAAGGAAACACACGCTAAAACGAACTACACAAACGCTGAAAAAGAAAAATGAACTAACAAGAGTCTCTCATGAGCTCAGTGTCTTATTGAAAAGTCAGTCTAGACCGACATGGCTGATCTATTGGAGAGCCGAACGGCTTGGGCAATGCGAGGTGACGTGGCGAAGAGACGAGGGGCATGAGATGGCTTCAAGGAAGCCAGTGATGGCTTTTGGAGGCTGACAACAAAACTGGAGCTTTGCCGAAGAGACGCGTTGAAGGCAGAGGACACCAGCGGCCACATGAATCCCGTAGCTTCAACTCGGGCCTGGTCACCCGATTGTGTCGAACGCCGGACACCATCTGACCACTCTTTTTCTCCTCCCACACATGTGACTGCTCTTTTCCTTCCTCTCTTTTTCGACACTCGCCACGCTCACGCATTTTCACTCGAGCCCCGCAGTCTTCGTCGTCTTTGTCTTCCGGCACATCACACAGAGGCACTACGCATCTTATGCGCTCACATCACAGAGGTCTTCAGCGAAGCAGCTGAGAGGAGTTTCTTGTTTGATTATTCAGTTGCGTGCTCTCTCCCTGACGGAGGCTTGCCGCATTCGGCAGTTTTCTGCCTGCTTTGAAGTTTGATAATCTAATAATTTGGGCTGACCTTTGTGCTTCTGTTAGCTCTGAAGGGGTGTTGTGTACACCCAACTTCTCTGTGCTAGCTGTGATAGGGACACTGAGCACCTTTTTGACACTTGTGTGCATGAGCTTGTCTAATCTGTCTCTCTCCGTTTTAGTCCAATTGAGGGCTGAAACTATGTAAATGACATGGCTCATGAGCAAAGAGCGCTAAGGAATACATCCTCACCTATTCCGCCTTTCTTGTTGGACGCTCTCATAATTAATCTGAGAATGTTCTCTGTCTTCATCGTGAGATGGGCTACACTCCTAGCGTTGCAGCCCTTCGAGTCTAATAAAAGCCCTAGGATTTTGACAGAGTTTACCGTAGGGATGGTGAGCCCATCCCTTGTACAAATGCTAATGGTCACCTGATCGAGTGGGGTGAGTCCAAGGAGGCACATTAATTCGAAGTACAAGAATCTGGCATATTAAGCATGAAATGCTTTTTGCTCCCGTTGCCAGTGGCCTTCGAGTGACCTTGAGGAAAAAGCCAGAGCCATTATCCGGGCACACAAATGAGACCGTCGAGGCACTCGGACGAGAGTAAAACAAGACATGCGGGCAGCCAGTGAAAAGAGTTTCGCGGTGCGGGTTTTGCTGCCTCTTCGAGAGATGGCACCATGTTGCGTGCGGCGCCAGAGTTACAGTGACTCTGGCGCATAAGCGTGTGGCCCGCAGACGCTCAGGCCTGTTTGGCATTGTGGCCGTGTATGCTAGGCAAAGCCAAAGAGTTATCCCACACAGTGACAGGAAACAATGGTGTCCATATGCGCCAGTGAACAGTATTACGTGGTGTGTGCCCTTGCGATCATGCACCATACCCGTTTTAAGGTTTTGGCTCCCATAATCTCTAACCAATCTGCTTTGCCGGTAGCCATTTCATGTTTACATCTACTCTCAATTATGGGAGAGTAAGCCATTCTTTTTATTCTTGAAATATTTAAAAAAACATGAACTGCATTAAGCATAACAATACTCTGCGAATTGAGCTCAGAGTCCTTGATACCCTTACAGCATTTAGCGTGAAGTGTTCTCGAGCCATTCTCCCAGTGTTAATATAACAAGTTAAGCATCAATAATATTGAATTCACATTCGATGAAAAAGACATCTTGACGATAAAGTTTTGCATGCTGATGTGAATGATGGGTGTTACGAAATTTACTTTGTTGTGATAGATAAGTTATTAGGTTGAAGTACATCTACAGTATTTGCCAGGTTCCTGTTCATTGTCACTGTGTCATGGTGACTGAGGCCAACTTTATACTATAAAATTTTTATTTCATTGCATGTCTCTGCCAGGACCCCAAGACAGCTCAGGAAATCGAAGCTGTGTCCAATGAAATTTCTTCATTCATGGTAAGGCTACAAGATTTTGCAATTATGATCACGCTGAGTGCAGTATTGAGACAGTGGTGTAAGCAACACAATAGTACATGTATTGCACAACGGCTTTTTTTTGTATTCCCATATCGCTAGTGTGACTTAACATTTCGCGAAGTCTGTAGGGATGTCACTGTATTGAACATGAGAACAGCGTGGGAGACTATGGCCAATCAACCAGAATGTGTTTGGCATCGCTTGGCGACTGATGTATGCTTATACAGTAGACTCTCATTGAACGGAACCTGAAGGGACCAGGAAAATATGTTCCGTTTAACAAGAGTTTCATTTACTGAGCGATGAACTGGGTTGAAACATTCAGGTATGAAACCAATAATACTAAAGGCAGTTGTTCCATTTAAGCAGCAATTCCGTTTAACAGATTTCCGTTTACTGAGAGTCCACTGTAACCATGAATATTTTGCTAGTGGGATTGCCCTGTAAATATTCTTGCCAACGTACATATAATTCTTGAAGATGACTTTACTGTTAACCGTGACGGTGGCTTACTTAACATGCTGTCTATGTTGCTCTACCCAAGGTTCTGGGTACGTTTACCAGTTACAGTTGGAGCGTTCCCATGGAGGCAAAAAAAAAGGCTAGGGCAACGAACGCCCTTTTGGACAAAATTTGTCGAGTGTTATCTATGCACCACTTGTAGCGTGCATTGGGCATTTCCGCTAGTTCAGCTCTAATTCTGTGCTTGCCGAATGCTGCCAGTGCTCCTCAGCCAATCTCTTCTCCACCCTCTTTTGCAGAAACTACAGGAAGTGAAGAACCTGGACAAACTGGCATCGACCAACATCTAGCCAACGTCTCTACTCTTGCCCATACCAAAGCACCTCATGGCCTTTCTTTTAATATATTCACGCGCATCGCACTTAGTGAAAGGATGCACCTATTTTATACTGACGTTTTTAAAACTTACTACGAGTATTGCAAGCGAGATGCAGAGCTCTGTTGTGACTGCTGTTTCTTTTTTTTTTTCTTTTTTTCTTTAATGCTGACATGGAGATGCCACAGCATTCAGTGCCAGCTGCAATGCCTGAACTACGCTGGAGCTGATTAGAAATGGCAGTGTGTGCTTCGTGCTTCCAACACAAATATGTTTGTGCAAGAACAAAATGGCAAATACCTGTCGGCAGGATTTTATTTGAAGCATACGTGTGTTCCTTCAGATGTGCTTTCGTCCTGTGCAGGTGCCATACTGAAAGTTGCACTACTCACGCACTGGATGACTGGTGTGGTAATGACTGCCACTGTGGTAGACAAAGTTGATGTTCGCCAACAAGTGTCAGAGAGTGGCCACCCACTTTGTGTGGGCACACTGAAGCACTTGGAAGGAGCATCGACTTGTCAGAGGCATCCTTGCTTTGCATAGATGGCGGCTGCGTTGCTGTCACCTCGCATAATTTCTGTTTTATCGCCAACTGGCATCTTGTGTTGGTTGTTTCTCTGCATTTGTTAGAGCCCACATGCCCCCCCCCCAAAAAAAATTTGGGATGCACATATTGCTTTAGCCTCTCGAGCTCTTTCATGGAGTTTTTCTAGCCTATAGAGTGTTCTTGTCATTTAAGTACACTTTTTTTTATAAAAAAGTGACAGTGCTGCCAACTAGGCTACACTGAGGGCAGCACGAGGGCGGGAGTTAGGTTATCCTTGTTTGATCACTTCTGATCAACAGCTGCTTCCACTTATTGCTTGACAAGATGACGAGCAACATGGCTAACCAGTGACGGGCACCTTATCAACACATTGAAGAACTATACGCTGTGAAAATGATGCCAGTGGGAGGCGAGACTTTCGTCACATATGCTCCCACTGGACTAACCAATGAGTGCTCACTTTTAGTGAAATCCCTGAAAGTGGTTTATCGAGTGTGCAGTGCTAGGACACACTATAGGACTGTTCATCACTATGCAGGATGTGCTCATCACATGTTTTCTTTTATTACTGTCAGTGGAGCCTTGGCTCTGGTACAAAGTGAGTGTTATAGTTTCTTCATGTATGCAGCCTTTGATGTGTGACATTGTGGAAAGCAAATTGCACTGCATAGCTTCAGCATGGTGCAGAGCCATGAGAGGTGGTCACTCAGTATTGCATAAAAATTGCATTTCTTTCACGTTCAAGTGTCAGAATGCTTAGCAAACTGAATGATAAAAAGGTAATCAAGGTAGTTGAGATAAGCAAGAGAAACTATTGCAATCATGTATGCGTACTTTCTTCACTTAGGGATGCACTGTGCTGATGCACATGATTATGCACATTCTACGAGCCTGTACCTTTTGTGGACCTGTTTTCTCCACATCTGCCTCGTGAATACATAGGCAATGTGACTCCAATGGGTCTTCCCTGCGTCTTCTCTGGACCCCAATAAAGTTTGAATCATCATCATCATCATCATGTGACTCTTAGCTAGCTGAAACAGTAGCATATTGTTTATGGTGCTTGTCAGCTGACCCGAAAAACGCAGGTTTGATCCTGGCCACAGCAATCGCATTTTGTTGGAGGCGAAATGCTAGAGGCCTGTGTACTTCAATTGCACATTAAAGAACCCCCGGTGGCCGAAATTTCTGGAACCCTCCGCTATGGCGTGCCTCATAATCATATCGTGGTTTTGGCACGTAAAATTCGAGCAATTATTAATATGACTCGTATGACTCAATATGTACATCATTTGCATGCCTGATCCTTAGCTATCTATCACAATGTTTCTCTCTTAGCTGTGCATCTTGTTAAAAACTATGCAGTGGCAGTTGCTTTTCATTAAAAGGAACCAAGTAGAGTTCACGCAATTATTCTTTGAATGCTTGATGACACCGTGCCTGGGAGTTTGATTGTGTTGTGTTGTCTTTTCTTTTGGTGCCTCTGTCTTGCCGAATGCTGCATCAAGTACCACCTCACGTTATACATGAGATGGCTAACCTCAAGTATTTTCTATCTGCTGACATTAGCTCGGCTGCTGTAGTCAGCACCCAATATCTCTGTTCCTTTCTCCACTGTTTTTGTCCTGTAGCCAGGCTCGCATGTTGTAACCAAGGTGAACAAAACACTCATGCACCGTTTATCATTGCAACTTGCTGAGCCGACTTTCACCTTTTAACATGTCATAGTTTGGGCATTAGAGGAAGTGAGGGTTCCTACTTTGCAAAGCAGTCCACTGTGGCATTGTATGGGGAGGTTTGATGACGACTGACCAATTGCAGTTTTAGCATTCTTGCTTCACCTCTTTTGCATGTTGCATCTAAATGTTGCTCACATTTCATACTAGCTCCATCTTTTGAACTCGCAGTGTCTCAAGGTTGTGATGAAAATCAGATTACATGCTGAGGAGAGAATTCCCCTTTGGTTATGCAAATGAGGCCAAAAAAAAAAGAGAGACTTTTACAGTGGCTGTTGATACTTCCTCGGTGCAGCTCTTGTGTACACCATATAGCTTGCTGCATAGTTGGACATGCTGAAATGTCGCTTGAGTGTTGGGCATTAAGACTCAATTTCCCAGGTAGTCTTTGTCAAAAGTTTGAGGCACTACATGGAGCAACAGGACATGTTGCGAGATGTGTGGAACTGTGCAAGACAATAAAGTGAGACGAGCTCAGACTGCCACAATTTGTGATGCTCCTAAGCAACAATAGGGCGTGCAGTCCATTCGGTTAAGTCAGCCTTGACGCTTTTGACAAGGTGTCCCTCCCATGGGTTGTTAGAAGTCAGTGTTGTATGCTGCTGAGCATGAGGCTGCTGCCTATTATTCATAGCAGCCAAATGCATACTAATTCGTGATGTAGCGGCCGTAGGCAGATAGTTCAAGGGGGCATTGCCCCAAGTATGCTCGACGCTGTAGAGGCTAATGCGACCTTGCACACTTTGTGCATTTGCGAAGAAAACACTACATGCCTCATTATTTGAATGCACTGTGTAATTTGGCATTAGGTTGACTTCATGCAGTACAGTCACGGTATATGAAGCAATTGGCACGTATTTATAAACATGTAGGCACAGGCTGCACTCACTGTACATCTACACTGCACCAGCAACGCTCACACCAAAACGTTGCACAAAACATACATGAAGCTCGAGGCTTACAAACTGCACGTGGCTTTATCTGATGTCAACTCCATATCAAGTAGAACTTATGCGTGGATGGTCTAGCATCTTAGACATACTTGGAACTGTAGGTATCGTAAATAAGTAGTGCACCCTTCACAAGAAACGGTGTGTACAACAAGTGTAGAGTCGCACTGTTTATTAACTGGCAAGGGCCGCTTATGAAACGTCGTGAAGAACATGGATCATGAGGAATATGTTATGACACCTTATGTATGATGAAAGGCTACTTTACTATGAAATAGGCGAGAGTTCTGCGATTGCACTTCTGCGGCTTCCAGAGTGTTCTTTGCAAAGTATGCAAAAAAGTTTAGCCGTGGTTGTGTGCACAATAAATGCTGCAGCATACAACAGAGTACAGGTCTTCTAAGAATGTCCTGCTGGAACTGGTATCTCCTTATTCACTAAAGCAGGGTACAGTGCCTTTTGTGAAACTTCCAAACTTGCGCAAATAAGTTCATTTTGTGTAGGGACAAGTAAGGCCACCTATACGTGCATTCATGCCACAATGCTGTAATGGAGCATCTTTGACGAATGTGACAAATGGTTTTTAGTAAGTGCGCTCATGAAAATATTGGTGCACTGTTTGACTTTATCACATGGCATTTTGAAGCTCTTGGAGATAATTGTCCCAAACAAGAAAGGTGCTGTCAATGCCACCAAGTGCTGCTCATTTCTGTGCCTTCTTCAGAGCCGTATTTTTTATAGCTTTACATATACTTGCCTTTGCAACAAAGTCCTTGTGTTTTGTCAGTTGCACCATTACCTAGGAAGCTGTATTTAAAAGATAACATGACTGTAATTTGAACTTGTATGAAGCCTTCTGTGCTGTCACTGCAGTTCTTGTGTTTGTCAACACAGTCCTTCCTGCACTTGGTATATTTTTCTTGCTGCTCGCAGGAATAAACGAGACACTATGGCAGTGTTGCCATTCACGAGTAGCTGGATCTCTTCTTTCCTGGCGTTTTTTGATTGTCCCATTTTATTCCACTTGTCCTTGCTCACAGAAATCACCACTCAAGCACTCCTTACAGACGATTAATTAGCGAAGCTGAAGCATGTGGCCCTGGTGTTTAGTACAGGTTTAATCTCTACAATACATTAAAAGTCTTTCTCAGCTGTTGGCTATGTCTGTCAAGAAATCAATGTCTGCCGTATGTGTGTTCTGTTCTTCACATTTAGTGGACTAGTGGTGAGTACTATAGTATTAGGATTTGCCCAATTTCTGTGGTGCATGTTTTTGTCCATGGATCGCTTCTTCATTTCTAGTGGACCAGTGGAGAGTATAGGGGCTTGCCCAATTTCTGTGGCACATACGGGTTAGGAGTTTTTGTGCACATAGGAAGGACACACTTTGGTTGCATGTACAGCTTTACTGTAAAGGTTTCCAGAGTGTGAGGACCCAACGAGATGCTGAACTTCCTTGCATCACGAGCGTGTGCGTCTTGGATTAGATGAATGCACCATTTAAGTAGCACTGATAACTTTTGAGTGCGCTTGCTGCTTCATCATCATAACCTTACAGTGGAAGAAGTTAAGGCATGTGTTGGATGGGTTATGGGTCACTTAATGAGGTGACCACAGTGGCGTACCAACTTGCTCACGAGTGGGAGGGCCCACGAAGCTCACACACACACACACACACACACAAATATATAAATATCTATATATATATAATTAGTGTGAGCACAATATTCACAGCATTCGTCCTTCATCTTCTTCACCTGTATATAATCATCATCACTTGGAGCGTCTTCCTCGTTCGTAGAATTGGTCGGGCGGCCCTGCTGAATAAAAGGCGTCGAGTCCCCGACATTGCTGCCGTCTTTCAAAGTGGTGGAGGCTGCTTTTGATCCTCACGTCCTCTACAACGTCGAGTTCCCTGGAGCTTCGTTCCGGTCGTCGTTTGCTCAGCGTACCCGCTGTCATGGCCCAAGACACGCTGCCTGGACCATCCGCGAACCCCGTCCAACCACCCGCCCCCGCATGGACCGTCACCGCCCGGCAGCGGGACCCACCCATCTTCTCCGGTCTCCCACGCGACGATGTCGAAGTATGGCTAAAAGAATATGACATGACCAGTGTGTACAACCAATGGGACGCACCTCAAAAACTTCGTCACGTCGCCTTCTATCTGTCCGACGTAGCAAAAACGTGGTTTTTTAACCACGAGGGCAGCTTCCCTGACTGGCCTACCTTCGCTCAACAAATTCGGAGGATTTTCGGGACCCCAAACATCCATTTTGAAGTCTCGAAAAGGAAGCTCGACGGCCGCGTACAACATCCAGGAGAGACGTACACCTCGTACATCGAGGACGTCCTTGCCCTTTGCCGTCGCGTGGACTCGGCTATGACAGAGGCTGATCGGGTTCGACACGTCCTCAAAGGGATAGGCCACGTCGCGTTCAACGCTCTGGCCGTCAAAAACCCCAGCACCGTCGAGGATGTCATCACGACTTGCCAACATCTCGATGAACTACAAGCTATCCGATTGCAACCCGACGCCTGTGACATTCGGCCTTCCTCGGATGCGGATTTGCGTACGTTGATTCGCACTCTGATTCGCGAGGAGCTTCAAGCGCAAGGACTGTCATGTCCGCCAGCCCCACAGCCTCGCTCTTTGTCTACTGGTCTGCGCGACATCATCAAAGAGGAGCTGTCCTCCATGGCTTGCGCTCTCACGTCTGACATTCAGACGCCACCACCTCCGCCCCCGACATATGCGCAAATCGCTGCCATGCAACCTTCCTTGGCTCAAAGCGTGCATCCTGTTCCTGCTCAGACCAACTTAGCAGCATTTGCGCCACGTCCACCTGTCCCACCTACTCCTGCCTTCTACGCCCCCTGGCGCTCGTCTCGCCCGATATGTTATTATTGTGGCATTCGAGGCCATATTTCCCGATATTGTCGCAAACGCCAGCAGGACGAACGCCGCGGCTACGACGTATACGAAAGAGATTCGACGTCCCCTCCTAACCAGTACCAGCGCCGTCCTTCAACACGTTCCCTCTCCCCGTCTTCTTCAGCCGACGCACCTCGAAACTACCGGTCAGGACGTCACCGGTCCCCGTCCCCTCTGCGACGCTCAACATCACCTCTACGACCGGTCGTCCCTATCTCTGAATACCGCTCGGAAAACTAGCTGGTGCAGTTTTTGGAGGGAAAGCTGCATCGCTCGGACAAACACCAACACCTCCAGAGGGCCCGGCCAATTTGTTATTAGTGTATGCTGAAGGGGTGCCTATTCAAGCATTGGTGGACACGGGGGCCGCTATTTCTGTAATTCATGCTGATTTGTGTCGTCGTCTCCGCAAGGTTACTACACCTTATAATGGCACTCCCTTACGTAGCGCAAATGACTTTACGATACGGCCATCAGCACAGTGCACCGTTCGAGTTTTCATTGAAGGGATCAAGCACCATATTCAGTTCGCCGTGTTGACCTCCTGCGCTTATATGCTTATTTTGGGATGGGACTTTCTTTCTGAGGCTGCCGCTTCCATCTCTTGTCGACAACGCCTCGTACATATGCAAGAGACTGATGCTACCGACGCGGAAGATTGGTCACGCCATCGCCTACGAACCGTCAAAGATTCCGTGGTGCCACCTGGCCACGAACATGTTCTTATGGTTGCTTCAGACTTCATTGACCACGGTGACGTTCTAGTCGCTCCATCAGCCCGTTATATATCCAAAGGAATTGCACTGGCATCGAGTCTTGTTCGCTTCACCAATGGCACCGCCTTCCTCGCTGTACTCAATGTCACAAATGAGCCGATTCTGCTTCCTGAAGGCGCTGTTGTAGTTTGCGGCGTGGACACACAACCTGTCTCTGTAGTGGCTGCGAATACTAGTGGGGCGGAACCACGCTCACCAACGGATGCTACTCTTGCTACGACTCTCGCCAATTCAATAAGCACGGATTTGACTCCGCCGCAAGCAGACGAACTACTGGCGTTGTTGTCGAAGCATATCTCTTCCTTCGACGTACACTCCCCTATTCTAGGGCAGACATCGGCGGCAGCCCATCGTATACACACCGATGGAACTTCTATTGTCCGCCGCCGACCCTACCGTGTCTCTTCTAGCGAACGCGAGATCATCGACAAGCACGTTGCCGATATGCTCAAGCAAAATATCATCCGCCCCTCCGCCAGCCCTTGGTCGTCTCCTGTCGTTCTTGTGCGCAAGAAAGACAGCTCGGTGCGATTCTGCGTTGACTACCGTGCCTTGAACAAAATAACCAGAAAAGATGTATATCCCCTGCCTCGCATTGATGATGCTTTAGATTCCTTGCAAGGAACGGAATATTTTTCCAGCCTTGACCTACGCTCGGGTTACTGGCAAATTCCCATGCACGAGGACGACAAGGAAAAAACTGCCTTTGCCACACCCGACGGACTTTACGAATTCAACGTCATGCCTTTCGGCCTCTGCAATGCGCCAGCAACTTTTGAACGAATGATGGACACTGTACTGCGGGGCCTTAAGTGGAAGACGTGCTTATGTTACCTCGACGACATAGTGATATTTTCTTCCACATTCGAACAACACCTGCAGCGCCTAGACGAAGTTCTGGCATGCCTCGCAGCTGCTGGTCTCCAGCTGAATACCAAAAAGTGCCGCTTTGCAAGCAAAAGTATTAAGGTATTGGGACACCTCGTCAGCAAAGACGGCATTCGGCCTGATCCCGACAAGATTGCCGCTGTTCTTCGCTTCCCGACGCCTCATCGCTCCAAAGAGCTCCGCAGCTTTCTTGGCCTCGCCTCTTACTTCCGGCGCTTTATACGCGACTTCGCCACCATTGCCGCACCGCTTCACCAACTCCTTTCTTCGGGAACGTCATACGTATGGTCGGACGAGTGCCAAATGGCTTTTGACACCTTGAAAGGTGCCCTCACGTCAGAGCCAGTGCTTTGTCACTTCGATGACACCGCACCCACTCTCCTCCATACTGACGCCAGCGGTCATGGACTCGGCGCTGTTCTATTGCAACGACATGAGCGTTCTAGCGAACGCGTGATCGCATACGCAAGTCGTACCCTCACATCAGCCGAGAAAAACTACACCATCACTGAGCAGGAGTGTCTCGCCGTTGTCTGGGCCATTCAGAAATTTCGACCTTACCTCCACGGCCGTCACTTTACCGTCGTGACTGACCACCATGCTTTGTGCTGGTTGTCGACGTTAAAGAATTTGTCTGGACGTCTCGGTCGCTGGATACTTCGTCTTCAAGAATACGATTTCGACGTTACGTACAAATCTGGCAAGAAACACAATGATGCAGATGCCCTTAGCCGTTGTCCATTACCTCCGTCGTCAAACATACCCGGCCTGTCGTCATCCGTGAGCGACCCAGTCAACGCGTCTTCTTCAGTCCATTCGCTCGCCGCTCTGAATGTGCTTCCTTCATTCCGCAACGAGACGTTCGCGTCTCGTCAACGCAGCGACGCTTACTGCCACTCCATTATGCAACGCCTTCACGGCTCGTCTCGTCCTCCCAACGCCCGCGCCCGTCGCCAGTTGCAGAACTTCAAGATAGAAAACTCAATCCTCTACCGCTTTGTATTCCATCCTGAAGGACAGCGTTGGGTTCCCGTCGCTCCTCGTTCACTCAGAGCACAGATATTAGAAGCATTTCACGACGACCCCAAGGCTGGCCATCTCGGCTTTCACAAAACATATGAACGAATTCGCAGTCGTTTCGCCTGGCCTGGACTCTCCACCTGCGTAGCACGATATGTTGCTTCATGCTCGCTCTGCCAGCGCCGCAAACGACCCACTTCATCTCCAGCCGGACTCCTACAACCTCTTCCATGTCCTGACGCTCCATTTGAAGTCATTGGCATCGACCTCTACGGACCACTGCCAATATCAGCCACCGGCAAGCGATGGATTGTCACTGCAGTCGACCACTTGACCAGGTACGCCGAAACAGCTGCCCTCCCTTCAGGATCAGCGGAGGACATCGCCACTTTCTTCCTGGAAGCCATCTTTTTGCGACATGGCGCGCCGCGCGTCCTTTTGAGTGACCGCGGCAAGGCGTTTCTCTCGAAACTACTCGAAGACGTTCTCGGCGCATGTAATACCATCCATAAGACGACTTCCGGCTACCATCCCCAGACTAATGGCCTCACAGAGCGCTTTCATCGAACTCTGTCGGATATGATCTCCATGTATATTAATGCCGACCACACCAACTGGGACACCATCCTGCCATTCGTGACCTTTGCGTACAATACCGCAACGCAGCGCACCACGGGCTATTCACCCTTCTTTCTTGTTTATGGCCGTCAACCGACATCTCCCCTCGACGTCTCCTTTTTTGATGTCCCCGTGGACTCGTCGGCGTCGTCGAGTGCGCACTTAATCTCTCGCCTGGCCACTTGTCGCCACCACGCCCGCCTCAATACCGAGGCAAGTCAACAGGAGCGCAAGACTCGCTACGATGACGTTCACCGCATCGTTCAGTTCAGTCCCGGAGACGAAGTATTGCTGTGGACCCCAACGCGAGTTCCTGGCCTATGTGATAAATTTCAGTCACGTTTTATTGGCCCCTACGCTGTTGTCGAGCAAACTTCTCCCGTGAACTATCGGGTAACTCCCGTTATCATGCCTTCCGATGGTCGTTGCCGTGGCACGGAGGTTGTTCATGTGTCACGCTTAAAACCATTCCTACGACGTACGGCATCGCCATAAACAGCGGCCAGGTTGGCCGCTTCCGCGCGAGGGAGAAATTAGTGTGAGCACAATATTCACAGCATTCGTCCTTCATCTTCTTCACCTGTATATAATCATCATCACTTGGAGCGTCTTCCTCGTTCGTAGAATTGGTCGGGCGGCCCTGCTGAATAAAAGGCGTCGAGTCCCCGACATTGCTGCCGTCTTTCAATATATATATATATGCAGACGCCAGCAACATGATAAAAAAGGACAATACATTTTACATGCAATGCCCCAGGAGAAGCACACACATCCGTTTCATACAAGTAAGCAGTATTTTTAGAGAACTTTTCATTAGGCGAGTTGGTATACGTTCATCACGAAGGAGCACAACCACAAGAAAGAACACGGGAAGCGCTCTGTCCCGTGTCCTTTCTTGTGATTGCGTTCCTTCGCGCCTTGAGCCACAACTGTTTATACGTCACCTATTCAGAATTTTCAAAAGGTGATAAATACATGGAGAGCGGCGCAGGAAAAGACTAGCACAGGAGATGAGGCAAAGAGTGGGCTTGACCGTGCTGCGTCCTCTCTCCTCCTCGTCTTTTGATTAGCCGCTTTCCTAGAATTTATCCATGCACCAACTAGCCTAGCAACGTATTTTAAACAAGTGAATGTAACAGTGATTATTTATGAGCAAATGCTACTTGTGTCGCTCCCAGTAGTACATTTGTAGGTCAATTGGTGACATTTCTTTCCTATCAATAAGTTGTTACCGTTAATTGTGTTTAGTAACAGAGGTAGTAAAAACTTCAGCATAGGTTTTTTCCAATTTGTACTGACATACTTTACTTGCCAGTCTAGAGGCTTGCCTGCCATGTTATAATTATTGTTAATATATTCAGTAATATTATAAACTATCCCAGCTTTGTATTTTCTGGAACATTGTCAGTGTATATGGAATTAACCTAAATAGAGCTGCGTAAAAAGGTCACTGAAAAAGGTATGTACGCCGCATTTCATATTGCATAAACTATGCGCTTTTGAAACGGCGCCACTTGGTAATATTTTTATTGGTGGTTATTGCTCGAACAAGCAAGTCAAAACATTTATTTTGTAAAAACGTGCCTCGTTCGGAGGCGTGCCAACTGATGAAGGGTGCGCAAAACTTTTTGCGTATAATACCGTTTGTTTTACAGAGTTTACTCATCATACTCATGACGTGTTTATCACATATCAATTCGTCAAGGTAGATTTATACCAGTTTGGGTGTGTTAATCCTTGTTACTAGCCCTGAACCTTAATTTCTCAGAAAAGATAGACACGCCATCTGCATAGATTACAAATATAGCTTTGATACAAATGTTTGGGATATGGTGAATAGAGAGTGTAAACAGAAAAAGTCACAAAGCTTTTCCCTGTGAGGTACTGCATCTGAAAATTCACCCGCAAATATTACAATCTGTGTTCCACGTTGTAGATACAATGAGGTTCAAAAACTTGTTATGCCTCCAGTACCACAAAATTCCAACATTCTTGACAAAACGTTGAGGTTGACGAATTGAACGGCTTTGGAGAAATCTAAAGATAGGCCGTGTGCCACTTTGTGACATTGAGGTTTGTAATGTAACCTCATGAGCAAGAAGAGCAAGCTTCATCGTTATGATCATACGGAAAAAGTATTGAGTGGGAAGTATATGATAACGGTCAACAAACGGTGCCTTCGGCGTCAGACTTTGACCTTTTATTTCTGAGAGCGGGGGCAAGGAGGGCAATACGAGTGCCCTTACCACTCTTTCTCTCAGTAAATATGGCTATGCAAGCGGCAGAACCTCACACTTGTGTTGACTAGATCTGGACTGGCATGACAACAAAGCTGTCCGTTTTTTTTTCTGTCTCGTATAAGCGAATTGTTGTTTATGATCGGTCGAAGTCTTCTGCTTAAAATAACAGAGAGCTGAGCTAGTCGGTAAGTATAGATTCTAAAAAACGGGGCGTGCAAACACGAACACAGGAAACAATTTTGTGGTGTCCTGACTTCTTTCTTGTGTCCGTGTTTGCACGCCCCGTCTTTTTAAAATCAAGACTTCTGCGTCATGCCCACAGCGCCTGTTCGTAACGCGATGCAACGAAAGGAGCTAAAACTTCCCATCTCGCAATGACTCCCCACGTATTGTTAGGTAGAAGATCAAGGTACTAAACTATTTCTGGTACTGCCTTTCCTCGCCATTACTTCTTCGCTCTTGGTTATTGTTGGTCGGCGCTCAAATAGCTTGCCTGTCACGCAACGTCACCAAACCGCGATACTTACATCAGAATTACGAGTACACACTAAACCACGCATTAGTGTTAATCTGTCGAGCAAAACTTTATTTGTTCCGTCTTGTTCTGAACGAAAGAAAAGATGGCATCGCGATGATGGTTTAGCAGAGGCTAGTCGTAGCAAGCGGCGAGATTGGATTTATTTGTGCATAATTAATTTCAGGGCTTGTATAACGTCGTTGAACCGTTTATGCGTGCATACGGCATCGCTCTGTAAACTCTTCTTTGTTGAGGATGCATTTTTTTATCACCCTAATCCAAGCTACTGAGGTCATTGCAAGCTACAGCATGATCAGTCAGGCGAGTAAGATTAATTTGGAAACGCAGGCGGAATCTTCATCCACCGCCGTTCCGCGTCAGCTCTGCCCAAGTAACACTCTGCGCATCTGCGCGTTCATCGACTCACTTCGGCCAAGGGGATAGGGCAGGCAAGGCTGTACGTTTTCGAAGAAAAACCAGAGGCATTTCCTGTGAACTGCAGTAACATTAATTGACTGAAATATTCATAAATGCTGCTGGTTCCCACCCTAGCTTGCGTCTGCGGTGATGCAAATTTGATTTCAGGTAGAACGGAATAAACACAGGATGGAAGACTGACGCCTGAGAGCCCCTGCTCAGCTGTAGCCTCCTCCACAATGCAAGAGTGCAAGGTATCAAAGCGTTGCGTAGACGACTCGCACCGCAGAGAACCTATGGTTCGCCGTGGTGAGGCACGGAAGACGATCTTCACTGCAGAAGCTGGGGATACATCAAAATTTCATAATCTAATTTTGTGACAGACGTGTCGAACGAAAACTTCAGCATAGTTCTTGGTTTGCCACTGCGCTGTAGGCAGTGAACGCTCACAAAAGGGGGGGGGGGTCTCAGCCCCCCCGACTTTTGGTAGGGGGGGGGCCAGCGCCCCCCTTGCCCCCCCCTGGGAGATACGCCTATGGGTGACCAACACTTGAATCGATAAACACTCCTCAGACAAAAGATTTCCTTGGTCGGGCAAGACTTTTCAACAAGGGACGATTCCTTTACATAAGAGAAAGTACCCTCAACAAGCTGAGGCACTGTTTGTTGGTTGCTTCACATCTCTCCTCAGGCCTTTTCTGTGAACCTGGGTCCTGTAACATCCTTTTTCCAACGTATAGAATATGTCTGTCATTAAAGGAAACCTGTTTGCAAAATTTTATAATAAAAATTGAGAATGCACTTCATGTATGAAAGTTTTATTAATCGGTGATTTATAAGACTGCTGACCCACTCCTATTGATGCTGCTGGTTTAGTAACTGTGCCACTGTAGCCACATGCCTGCCAAACTCTGCCCTTAGTCACACTTATATTGCCATGACCTAAGATTTTTTTGTACTCTTTTTTTTTTTTGTCTTATTAGTCATCCCCATAGGCGTGCGCAGGGTTCTCCATCAGGGGGGGGGGGCGAAGGTTCATCGCAGCCCCCCCCCCCTTGTAAGTCAATGGACGAGACAGATTTTGTGCCCCCTCCCCCTCTTAGGCGACTATGGGGGTCAATGTATGGGGCAGATTTTGCGCCCCCCCCTAGGTTATTAGGGGGGGGGGGCGGTCGCCCCCCCCTGTGCGCACGCCTATGGTCATCCCCTCCCACTGAGCAGTCTGCCAAGCCTCTAATACGGTCCAAACTCAATAGCATTTAACTTCCTTAAAAAGTTGCATTGCTTTCAATGCTTATGAATGAAGCCGGAATTATCTGGAATAGCTGTAATACCAGCTACTGCTTGTGATGGGAGGACCTGCGTGAGTGCGGGCGTCAGGACCTCCGAACTACGGTCCCTAGGAACCGTATCCGAACCCCTCCTCCGGATATGCCAGTGTCCAGCCCATTACACATAAATCCCGAACTGCGGCCGGAAGCCGCCCCCTTCAACGAAACGAAGGATCCATTAATTTAATCGTGCCAGCAGGTATGAAGGCGAGTGCTAACTCCAGCTCCTTTTTACCTAATTAGCAAAAAAAAAAAAAGAAAACGATGTACTTCGCTCGGTCCTGTGAGAGCGAACCATACGTTACATTGTATAAAGTACATAATACATATGACGCGGATTGCGGATACTGTGGCGGTACCAGGGTGGCAAGCAAGAATGAAGTGTTGCTGGGGTGGCTAGCGGTACTTCCAGGTACTTCTTCCATTCGAGTGACTTTTAAAGCTCCTGTAGAGTTACTGTATATGCTACCTTTAGGAAAGGTACTACGGTAGCATTATAGTGTACTAGAAGTAGCATATACAGTAACTCTAAGCTCCTGCAGCTAACAGCGCCATCTGCGCAAATTCATCGCTACAGTGACCCCTGGCGACTCCTCTCGGTTTCATTGAAACCATAGAGTTAATATACTGACTTATTAACTCTATGATTGAAACGCGCCGCGCACGTCGGCACGTCATACCAAGTTCCAGCTGTATCGCTTTCAATAACAAATGGTTATAAGTGTTCTGTGATCCACACTGATCGCTGCAGAGGCAGTGGAGGTGACAGGGTGATAGCAGAAAACATCGAGATAGCATGTGATAAGGTGGTGGAGGCAGCGCAGAGGGTTCAGCGACTCAGCTACGGTCCCTAAAATATTTAGGGACCGTAACTCAGCAGTGCGACCGTCGATTCGCCGGTTTTGACAGCGAATGGGAACTTTCAGTTGCTACATTTCTCCGCGGGATATCTACCTCGGTACATGGTAGCGCAGGCACTGCGGTGATTTTTGCGATTAGGTTTGTGAGTCTTCTGCTGGCTGACTTTTTCTCCGAAGCCGTCGACCGAGCGCGCAGGGCGCCCAGCTTTTTCAGGGATGGGCAAAGATGAACCGGTGCCTTGCTCGGTCATCGGGTGTAAACCCAGCGATAGAAAAAGCGTCAAGACCCGGCATCAGCTGCCTCGAGATGAGGCCATGAGGTCTGCTTGGCTGCAGCTCATTGGCCTGCCATCCACCGATGCGCGGAAAAACATTCGCGTTTGCGGTAGGCACTTCGCACGTTGCGCCTTCCTTTATGACCCAGAGCTGATGAAGGGCATGGACGTCGGCTGGACACGTTTACGCCTGAAGCCAACTGCCCTGCCGACGTTGTTCCTTCCTGTCAGGCAGGTAAACGGCACATTTCACGCTGCTTTTGCTACTTATTGTGTAGCAACTTGATGGAAAATTGCGTGTTTGCCTACTGCAGTCGAAGATAGGATAGTTTTGCGCAACTATGTAGTTGCTCATATGGAAATTGATGCACGGACGTCGTAGCAGTGGCATTCGGATGTGTGGTGCCATAGGCGTGCGCACAGGGGGGGGGCAGGGGGGGCGGCCGCCCCCCCTAATCACCTAAGAGGGGGGGGCGCAAAATCAGAGCGGTACATTGACCCTTCTAGTCACCTAAGAAGGGGGGGGGCGCAAAATCTGCCCCATACATTGACTTAGTAGGGTGGGGGGGGGGGGGCGCTGCGATTAACCTTTGCCTACCTTTGCCCCCCCTGATGGGCAACCCTGCGCACGCCTATGTGTGGTGCAACACAGTGCTTAAATGTAGCTCCCTTGATGGCAACATTCTGGGTATTAGTGAAGCAGGCCGCTATTCATGCATGCAAACGTTGGAAGCCCCTAGAGTGGCAGCGGGGACCTAATATACATTCTGAGAAAGAAAAAAAAGTTACATTGCCATATTGGAGAGTTTATTTTGATGAAACGCATTCACTATAATAACTAAGGAGTGTTTCATGTAGCTTACTCGTGACGTCATGGGCGCAGCTCCTGAATGTACTGTACTCCACAATGGTGGTTGTGATGACAAACTAAACGACGTGGCAGGAGCGTCTCTGTGCATGAAAATAACGAAATAACCTGCATGTGATGTTTTGATAACATTAACATTAGCAAAATTGCCTATAAAAGTATGTTAGCGTTGCCATCATTTCCTTGCTGTGTGTGTGCTCTCAAGCCGTTTCAACATGTGATATAGCTAGGGCTCCGTGTTTTCGGATATATCCGAAAAAATCCTATAAACACTCACTGGAAAATTTTTGACAATTCGGATTTATCCACTAAACTCCGCTTTCAAGAGGGCAATTTCAACGTTAAAAGGACATTTTCAAATCTGAGAACGATCAATCGAAAGGATCGCACCTCCATCAGCGACAGCAGCCTCGTAAAGTATGCTTGCATCGATTACAACAAGCTTTAAGGTCGTAATACAAACAAACGTCGTTGTTTTGTGCATGTATATACATATGTTTGTGCGTTCAAACATTCCAGACATCTAAAATACACTTAGTGTATTCTCATGTTCAGACACTTCATCTAAGATTTCAGAGTAATGACAATGATAATAATAGGTCCTTTATTTTTCATCAAGATGATGAGGGAGGCTGGGAGAAAAAGCTAAGAAACAGCTTGTATAGCTCCTGCCCCAGCCCTCCCCCCCACCTCCTTCCTCAAAGTACACTCTGGCGACTTTACAGCAGTGCACATCAACAGCCTTATTAACAGGGCAAATTAACAGGAAGTGAAAAAAAAAAATCAAAGGATTGGGAAACAGGATTATCAGCAACATAGCTACGCATTTTCATTGGAAATAAAACTAAGAACACATTGCAACAACTTATGATGCAAAAATAAATGCCGAATTTCGGAGAATTGGGGATTTAGGAGAAATAAACGCCGAATTCTCTCCAAAAAATAAACACCGAATAACACCCTCCGAATTTCAAGAAAAACACAGAGCCCTAGATATAGCACAATTATTTATATGCTAGTTTGATATTGTATTATTGCATTAATCAGAACTACTTGACGTGTTGTGTAGACTGCAGAAGGTGAAAGTTGTAGATATTCAATTCTGTTCATCACAGGTTATCTGCGAAATGTTAAACAAGATACATTGCTAGGATAGTTCAGGTTGTTCATCAGGCCAGGATTTTATTTAAGGTTGGTCCAACCCCCTGTGTGTCTGCGCATGTGGTGTTTTGCATGTGCATGTGTATTGTACGAACAAGGTGCAGCAATTGCAGAGGGGTTATAACAGCCATGTGTATGGCTGTATTGTGATGCGCTAGTTAAATAATCAGTAGTTGGAAGTGGACGGCACCTGAGTATAGTGGACTTACTGAATAAAATATGCGCAACATTCTGCAGTTAACTTTTCATTGCAATGTGAAGCGACATTGCATTAGTACTAGCAGTGGTCTTCCATGTTGCATACACATATTCTCATAGCATGACGGTCCGCTGCATGGAGGAGGAAATCATCGCTGGGTATCCAGTGCAGCTGATTTTGAAACACGTGGGCTGAATATTCACACTGAGTGATTAGGAGATTCGCAGAAACTGTAGGATCGGGTGTCTTGGTACAAATTCGTAACAGCGCAAAAGATACATACGAGGAGACAGAAGAGAGGACACAGAGCATTCTTCTTTCCCTTTGTGTCTTTTGGGCTGTTAAAGGGGCCCTGCAACACTTTTCTGAGTTAGAGTAGTCTCACTCTTAGCACATTACACATCACGAGTCGCATGCCACAATAATTTTTGGAATCCATCAAGTATGAGCGGAGTTGCAGGGATTTGTCGCACACTTCAAGCGCTTTCTCTCACTTTTTGTACCACTGAGCGCGCTGAAAGCTACGCAGCGAGGGGGTTGACGAGGGGGGAGAAGATGCGTACCCTCGTCAGTGCACATCGTGACCTTGAGTAGTTTCTTGTCCTTTTTTTCTTCGAACACGTGGCCGGTGTGGCTTACTTTCAGTGTGATCGCGAGCACGCGTGTGGGCAAGTGTCGGCATCCTTGGCGGAGACGGTAACTATGCAGCCCGCAACGTTCAAATCAGCCAATCGCCGTGGACTTGGGTATATGGCGCAGTAATTTGGGCTTATGGCATCATTTGTAGAGAGAATAGGAAGTGATTTTTATCTTGCTTTGAGAACAAATTGCAAATTCCAGGCCGCGTGCTGCACTATAATGTTCGGCTGGCGTCTTCTCGGGAGCCTTGACTACGGATCGGCAGCGTTTTCTGACCATGCCGAAAAAGTGTTGCAGTATTCGTAAACAAAAACTCAGTGTTAGGGCCGGTGAACTACATCCGTATACAGCTGGCATGAAAGTTTCATGTTAAGTAAGACCCATTCTCTCAGTTTTCTCTGATCCTATGCTAAATCTGAATTAAAGCTGTGCACAGTTCTAAGTTTACAACTTTATAGGCTCAGATGTGCAGATGCATCCGGCCCGCTGTCCTGCACACTGTTGGAACTCAAAAGACTGCCATTACCACCGCTGCTGCTGCTACGGAAACCACACAAAAGAAGGTGCAGAACAGAAATACTGGTAAGTTTACATTGCCACACATGGACATTTGTAATTGGCAGTTGCCTTTTCTCTCTTCCTACATCCTCGTCTCTCCTCACATCCTTCTCTCTCACTTTTTTGCTGTCTCCTTCTCTCTTCCATTTTCATCCGATTTTCCTGGTGCCAAAGGTTAGCCCTACATAAGTGCACTTTCTAGGAATATTAGATGAGATTATTGTCTAACGTGCAGCTGGCGCCTGCACAGGGTGACCACATTCCTCCTAGCGAAATACGGGACACGCTGATGAGCAGGGTGGAGGAGGAGGGGAATAGACGCAGCATGATGAGAAACGAACAGCGATAATTTATTTTCTAACTTCTAGTGGGACATTTTCTCCGGCTATATTTTGTCGCATCTGAAACAGAGAAATGGAGTAATTGATAAGCTTGAATACATGAAAACATATTCAGCGCTACCAAACAAGGACATGAGACAGACGAGACCACAATGCACTGTGGTGTCATCTCTCCTACGTCCTTGTTTGCTAGCGCTGAATGTTTTCAAGTTCCGTTTACCAACACGCCCCAAAAAAAATGCAATGCTTGAATACATGTCTGTATAAAGGAAATTATTTTATGCATCACTGTGACATTCACAGACATGAAACGTGATGTTAATGTCCGCAGAAAAGTTTGGCAACTACCTCAATGGTCATTCACAAAGCAGCTGTGGTGTAGTTGCCACATGTTACTCATTTAGAGCTGTGCAAGCACTCGATGCCTCTTGCTTTACTTTCGTGAAGTAATTTTTTGTCAGATTGAACCGCTTCTAATATGGCTTGATCTGATTGCATGAACTGGTAGAACTCCTGGCAGATTTGCTTCTAGTTAGGCTTTACAAATATTTTGCCTTCCTTAATCACGTCTCTGCTGCGTTGGCTTCGTTCATTGCTCCAGGTTCCCACCATGAGTGAAAATGTTAGCTGCTCGAAAGCAGTAGTAAGTGGAATGCTTAGTACAACTGACAACACTACAGTGAGAAGCATTCGCTGCCGCCATGCACTGTGTGGCTAGCTGACTTTTTCAGCTGCTTGTAGTGCTTGCATCCGGCGTTAATGCAGCAGAATTCAGGGCACTGCCAGACAGCAATAATAAAGTGTCAAATGCGGGACATTTTTTGAGATTTTGTTATCTCTTCCGGGACGCAGGAAAGTAGCTCTCAGTGTGGGACAGTGCTGTGAGTTGTCCCTATGCCTGAAGTCTTTACCCAAGTGCTACAGTGTCCCCTAGTTTGGCCGCTTTTGCTGCCAAAAAGAAACTGCACTTAATGTGGGAACGCCTGCTTTTCCCCAAATTCTTAGTTGTCATCCTCAGAAGAGTGTGCACACCAGTGAAATCATGAGCTTGTTCACCAAATCAGAATAAATCTTCCTGTGTTTTCAAGTAGTACACGAAAGTGAGAAAAATGCCAGGCCTGCATGGAACACGCTGCACAGTCATAGCAAATGCCAGAGGAGAGGCCTTTCTAGAGCACTCTCTTGGGGTGGCCACTACAAGTACAGTTGCATGGTATCCACTACCTCATGAATCGTCCTAATTTTGCGAACTAGGAAAGTGCCCACTATGCTAATTCATAATTCTGCGGGAAAAGTGAGGTACCCACTACTAGAGCACTGCATGGGCCATGATGTTTGGCCCGGGCCCGCCCCGAGCCAGGGACTCGTTCATGTTTACCCGCCCGAACCCGGCGACTCTAAACAAGACTCGGGCCTGGCCCGAATCCAAGAAAAAAAATTTCACCTACCCAACCCGACCTGGTCCGGCCTGACCGCAGATCGGGCCCGACAAGGGCCCAAGCCAATAATCTAGGTAGTGTTGCCCGAACATGGAATCGATATCGAGGTGTTTTAAGTGGCAAATATCTGCCCTTTGTTGGCGCATGCTTCGCTAACAATTATACTTTAACCTTCGGTAATTTTTTTCTAAAAAGGGGTTCACGGTGAAAACGGTTCAGAGGACATACTGAGTACGATGAACATTTAGAGTTTCCTACAATACTTACTAGAGGGAACTCTGGCGCTAGTGTCTATGGGAGCTGCAACGCATGGCGCTTCAGCCAGCATGGGAATTACAGTATGGGAATGATGGGTAGTACACGGATTTGTCTAAACTTCGTTCTTTCGGCTCTGTTTGGCTCCGCCTCGCCTGCATCCGCTTTGTCGCAAAACAAAGTTCAGCAAAAGTCAGCGGTTCCACTTCACTACTTCAACCTTTTTAGGCTCAGCAATTCAAATCTGGTCACAAAGTTCATGATAATTTTATCCGAAAGAAAACCAAAACACAACAATAAACAAAGCCACAAGTGCGTTCGAAGCCTGCAAGCACGAAGACTAGGCAAATCCGTGTACTACCCATCATTCCCATGGTGGCTGAACGATCGCAGCGCCAGAGTCCCCTCTAGTTAATTTTAGAAAACACTGACTAGAAGTACAGGTTGCTGGGCTAGTTGGCTCATGTTCAAGTACAAGGCACAAAAGTATGGCTGTTTTTTTCGCAAGGAAATAACGAGGGAAGAGGTCCAGGGGGAGCGCAAACTGTCGACTGTTTATTCAAGAGATAGTGCAACGAAATATATAGGCACAGGCATGCGCTCTCTGCCTGCGAGAGAGACAGTGAAGTATCACTGATACACATGGAACCTCGTGTTTTTATATGAAATGCCTCCAATTCTTGAGCCGTGGTGTCGCTGCTTCTACCCAGAATCTGAATCTTATTCAGGCATGGCTCACACTTATGTGAATTGCAGTGGTCAGCAAATGTGCCCCATCTTTACCCTTTAGTGAAACTTGTGTTCCCGCGCACACTCATTCATGCACCTTCCCGTTTGGCCGACATGCGTCTTGCCATAAGATAGCGGAAATTTATAAACAACACCGGTGGCACACTTTGTGTACGACTTGCATGCTTCTTGCTGCAACCACCTTTCTTGCTGTCATCAGATATATGATATGTGGGTATAGCTGAGACAGCTTCCGCGGCGCAGAAAAAACAGTCGGCACGCCATGTCTTTTAGCAACATTTGTTAGGTTGTGTGCCACTCGTTGCATATACGCTACAACCTCAGGTCTCACCGTTCTCCGCTCATGCTCTACCCCAGAACCGTGGTGTTACCTGTTTGTTCTGCAAATACAATGGGGATCGTCAATGGCATTTTGTAGCAGATACAGTATAACCTCGTTACAACGGATCTGTTTACAACAGACATTCGGATATTACATACCAATTTGCGGCGTTATGCCGACCTCCGTATTCGTTCCATTGATTGAGCTTCGTTTACAACGGATTCTGGTACAACGGACATTCGGATATAATTGACTAAAATGTCAGGCCAGCAAGGTGGTCAGGACTCCTTTAGAGCGGACTTTTCTACGACGGACATACCAAATTCAATACCTTCCGACTTCAAACATCGCTTAGCATACTTCGGGACGGGAACAGCGCGCCGCGGATATCGACGTACCGATTTAAGAACGAAGGCCGCCGATCTCCGGTCTGTCAATGATCATCAGCTGTGCCTAGCTGTAGCGACAAAAAATCGGCGCGCAGCGTGCTTGGTGTTGCGTTTTGGGACGCTGACACGCGAAATTGCGAGCCGCTGCCACCGCTTCTCCGAGCGGTCGCTGCGCGGCGAGCTTGGCCGGGGGGTTCGCCGCCGATGCGCAAAATGCCCTTTCGCGGTTCTGAGGAGCCAGCGGGCGATGTGATGCGTTGCTTGCGACGAAGGACGTTGCGGCTTCTTCGCTTTCGCATGTCCGCTAGCGCGCTGTTCTCGCCCGCAAAGTTCGGATTTGTCTCGCACATCGGCACCGTGAACGGAGTTAGGCCTAGCCACGACATCGAGTAGAAAGCTCGGTTGCGATGTGCGTGGCCGCGGTGCCCGATGTTTCAAAGTACGTCATGTTCGATTGCGAGTACAAAGAGTTCTCCCGCGGTGGTTTTCGTCATCAGCTCCGAAGTGCTGATAAGAAGAACCTCGAACAGCGGGTCCGACGAGTCAACGCTATTAGTCGCACGTCTGCGATGTTCGCGACGAGTGCGGCGCGCTATCGTAATCTGATGATTGAGCTTCCGCTTGCAGCTGCCCAACTAAAGTGTTCTAAATTATCGTCGACCCGTGAAAACAGAACGAGTGCGAACGCGTCACTAGGTAGCGCAATTTTCGACATCCACGACCTCGCGACGCACAAGCAGCAGACGACGATCCCGAAGCGAGCATCACGCAGAAGCAGCCGAAACATGTGCTTTTTGTACGCTTGTCACTGAATGGAGGAGCCAGCTGAAACGGAGAACTTGAACACCGAGAAATGCTCTTTACGACGAGCCCAAAATGGTGGCGCCTGGTTGCGCCGTTGCCGAGGTATAATTTTGAAAAACGCTTTTTTTTTTTTGCTATTTCCGCAATTTTCGCCAAGTCGGCAGACGCAAAAAAAAGTTTTTTTTATAGCACTTCTACGTAGTTTTCATTGAAGATATTTTGGAATCAGATAGAAAATGGGCTACAGAAACTGAAAATGCGATTTTCCAAAAATCGCATTTTTTTTTGGTCCCCTGCTAAAATTAAGACCATGCTTGTGACTCGTAATTCTCTCCGGTTATAACAGACTCATTCAGTGTTTACATGAAAGTCTGTTGTAACAGTACTTGGATTTTACATACTCCCTTTACAACAGGCCAAAATCCTCTTCACTATGAAGGTCTGTTGTAATGAGGTTATACTGTATTGTAGCAAGTGAAGCATGAGTTCAGTTTCGACAGGGAGCGCAATAACAACAGAGGAGACAGAGGACAGAACGCTCTCTTTACTTTGTTTTTATTGCGCTCTTTTTTGAAATTTAAAGCATGCTTTGCCATCAAACCCAATCGTCGACCCTTCTGGATACTAGTAGCACCTTGCCACAGCAAGAGAAATACAGAAAAAAAAGCCAGATTTGTGACCTTTGTTGTAAATGCACTGACCTAGATAAAAATTATAACGAACCGCGTGCACCATGTGTACTTTTAGAAATACGGATAAGCAGCCGAAGGGAAGAAAAAAACTGTTTGTCAAAGCACTCGTTTCATATATTACACCACTGCTAGTATATATACAGTCTATAATTTTTTGTGGCATAGTTTATAGTTTACTTCTTCACATCTTACTGTGCGCAAAATCAAATTATCAAGATAATCCGGCTTTAAGCATGCCATGCGCTGTTTCATCACATATATACTGTTGCGCTAAAGTTTCTTGCACTGCTTGCGCTAGCCGCAGGGGCGCCCAGCATCTGTCTTGTGAATTGTGAAGGCGTCGGCAGTCGTTGTTCTTAACTTCCACCACTGGAGCAAATTTAGGATGTCTTTGTGGACCTCTGCAGAATGAGCATAGCTGTCCAGCTCATCCCTTCGTTTCTCTCGTTCATGAACATTGTGCCCCTCTTCAATATCATCTATAAAACTCCTCTTTGAGGGCTTCTCCTCACAGTTTTCAGCAGTGTATGTTATGCACAGTTTGCACCGTGCCCTTCTTTTCCATATTATAATGGTGTATGCCTTCCTAACGATGCTGCACCGGTAGAAGGTGGTCATTGGACTACTCGGGTAGGACTGGCAGGAGGTGAACGAAGCGATTTCGATCTATTTTCGGGATTCATTCCAGTTTGGTAATAAAGGCGCGACTAAGGTTCTCGACGCTTACTCATTGGGTGCATATGGTTCAAGGTAAGGGGAGATCACCCGGCACGGAATTCGCAATTTTCGTTTTTCAAACCAGATATTTCGACAGGTATTTCGTTTCTTGTGTCTGTGTTTGCACACCCCCCCCCCCCCCTCTCAAAATTTCTGCCTACGCCCCTCACACATAGCGTTCCTCTTCGCGTTTCACGATGCTTTGAAGGAGTGCATATCGAGTATCAGTGTTTATTGATACCATATTTGTGCGGGATTCCCCATATGCGGTGTCCACGTATACGTTAAGAACTTCAGCTACCGCAAGGGTTAAATCATGATCATGGGCGTTAGTCGTCGGTACAGAGATCTGCCACTAGGCGTCAACGTGAGTGCGCCCACATCAAGCAGGGCTATATTTTCCTAACAACATGGACATCGTACAAGCTCTCGTATACCAATGCACTATAAACAATCAACTAATTCCGTGACGACACGTCTCACTTTCGTGTTATACCGATTCTTATGACAGAGGGATCAGCAATCCTTTTTTTTTTTCTATTTGAAAAGCGTCCTAAATGGGTTTATACAAGGTAATTTTGGCAAGCTTCGAAACTTAACGTATTTTACGGCATCTTGCTTGCACCCTGTTACTACTGAAATCCTGCTACTATTAAAAAATTCGAACAGAATTGGTTGTATTTGCACAAGCTTTCTTTTAAACAAAAGCCTTACCAGTATTTTACATAGAAGAGGTGGGGGGTTGCATGCAGCCACTTTTTAAGTATTTGTCTGCGTGCGTATAGTATACTCATCAGGGGAACTTGCTCATGGCCTTGTTGGTGCTTGCTGTATGATATAATTGCCTCTGAAATGACACAGAATGAGTTGAAATGAGTCGGAAGTGTTGTTGTTTTTGTGCTTCCTTCCTGTGCTTTGCTTTCATTTTGGTGGCAATTATATATATCGGGCACGAGGAGTTACGGAGTCGCCCTCTAGCGGACGCGCCTCGATTGCGTACTAAGGCAGGATACCGCTGCGCGCTCCCCATAGGATTTGCTGTCGACGCTCTGCAAGAACAACTCGCGGAAGCCCTCCAGGACATTTCTGTAGGTACATTCGAAACGAAATGTGTCCTTTACTGTCAAAATAATATTTTTCGACAAACAGGAAACACAAGATAGTTTACAGTTGCTGTCTCTTTTCAGAAAACGGAGCGCCCGCTTCACGTGGTCACTGTGATGGGGATCCCTGAACCGGCTTCTTGCGTTAAATGTAGGCAGTAGCTGAGTGAAAACTATGTGAAATATCTTGTTAGAGCTATAGCGGACTGCCTGTATAATAAAATGCAGCATAACAGAAAGAAGCGTCAAGCCAGCGATCAGAGCAGCATGTTCGTCGTCTTCAGAGGCAGCCACTCCTATTACAGTGGTTTCAATTGCATTAAAAATGCGAGAAAACCTCCGCACATGAACAGACCGCAGCACAGGTGGAACTTAAAGCTCGTTTTCGAAGCACGCGGCAGCGCTCCACGAGCAGCCGACGCGGCCACTGAGACCACGTGATCTTGCCAAGCACGTCATGCCGACGGTCGCGCTGGCTTTTCCAGTGGTGGGCCTCGTGCCCAATGTTCATGCTAGTCGAAAAACTTTGGGGGGTAGACATTGACCTCTCCCTCCCCCAGTCGTGCCTATGCTAGAGTGTACTAGTGCACTATGCACTTGAATGACTGGCAACTGCATGATTGAGCCGACACAACCTCCAATCTGGTCAACTACTGTAACCAAAATGCAGTAGATGTTTACAGAGGCAGTACCAATCAAAGGTAGTCCTGCATTCATTGTGAGAAGCATCATAATGTTGGTGGTGTTTTGAAGTGTGGAATAACCAAGCAGTTGTGCAGATCTGTGTCAGTCGTACATAATCGCTGTCTGGCCTATGTGGAAGATTAAGAATCTGATGAAGCAGACAAGTGTGTCAAGCAAAAGCCACATTGAAGAAGAGGTATCAAGGAGAAAAAGGAAAGGATGGAAGTAACAATGTCCAATTTACCAGCTTGTTCCGACAACTATGCTGAGCAGAGAGAAACCACAAGGGATGTCCCCTTCATTGCCACATGAAACCATTTAAGAAAAACAGCGCAAGAAAATTCTCTGGAGCTTGCAAAAATCAATGACAGGTTGGAGGGCAAGCTTTGGGAGCCTAAGATAATCTTAAGTACATACACTGTTTGGAAATGGACCTCTTTTTGTGTGTGTGCAATACATCTGCATTGTGAGGTGAAACAATTATGCAAACCAGCAGAAGCATACTGAAACCTGCAGAAAACAGTACACTGCAATAAAAAGAAAATTTAATTGAGAAAGGCACTGTGAGAACTTTTTTACTTAGCTCTTGATTCTGGACAGTGTGCCTGCTTTTGTGCTCAGTGAAAGAAGAGCTTCCATGCTCTACGAGCTGGTGTTGTCTTTTTCTACAATCTCATAAAGTTTTGTTTGAAGCCCTTCATTAGGGACTTGAAAATCCTTAACGGGGCCCTGCAACACTTTCTTCATGGTCAGAAAATGCTGCCAATCGTTAGTCGAGGCTGCCGAGAGCACGCGTGCCAAATATAGCGCAGCACACAGCCTGGAATTTACAAGCAATTCTCAAAGTGTGCTAGAAATTGTCCCCTGTTCTTTTTATGAATGATGCCATATAACCAAATGATTGCGCCGTCTACCCACATTTCAGGCCATTGGCTCATGCGAGCATCGTGAGCTGCATGGTTACTGCACCGCTGCGGGAAGCCACCACATGCTCGCATGCACGCTCATGATCGCACTGAAAGTAAGCCACGTGTTTGAAGATGAAAAAAGAAAAAGTGGTCAAGGTCATGACAAGCGCATAACGTATCTTCTTACTTCCATGCCATCCTTCCCTGCCTAGCTTCCAGCATGCTTGTCAGGACGAGAGAGGAGAGAAGGCAATCGCACTGTGCAACAAATCTCTAACTCCGCTTGTACTTGACCAATTCTAAAAATTTATGTGGCTGTCGCTTCGTGAGGCAATAAACTTCTTTAATGAAGCCATTTGATGGTTACTTGGAAAAGTGTTGCAGGGCCCCTTTAAGGGCCCCTAAACCACCGATAGGTTGAAATTTAGTTGTGGTGTTGCAGTTGTGCACGGGGCTTCAACAAACACGTAGCCATGAGAATATGGCAAAATGCTGCCGTAATAGCGGAGCTACATGCGTCTGATGATCCAAAAGTGGCTCCCGCTCGCTTAGCTCTCTGCTTCACTATGCTCCGTTCATCGGCTTTTCTCTTCCTGGCCGAGTGCTCCTCCTCTTTGTGCGAGGAGGAAGAGTGGCAGGTGCATATACCTACAAGCACACAAAGAGTTCTTTTTGTGGATGACGAGCAGACGTGACTGTTGATGTCACGGTGAACTCCGAGGATTATCGAAAAGCCCAGAGAGGAAGAGGGATTGTTTTTTGGAACATGTGGGGCGCCCTTGACTCGTAGCGCTGCTGTGTTTGGCGTTTTTGATTGTGATGGCATTTTGAATTCGATGCGCGCATTTACTTGAAATGTTAAAAAATTATGGGAGCTGGTTTAGGGGCCCTTTAAAAATCCTTGATTTTTTAATATTTTTGCAGTTGCTGCAAACCCTGTATACATTCAAAGGAGTTAACAACAGAGCATAGTTAATAACCTACACATGCATTGCTAATCTGATGGTCAATTCAATGTTCGAAGTAGCAATAATGTGGAATGAAATGCATGTTCTGTAGTTTTGAAAAGCCCATTTATGTGTGGAATTTCTCAGCCACGCAGGCCTGCCTCAACGTATGCGCCCGTAAAGATATGGGTACGCAGACTGACACAAGCACACCTCAGTGATTCAGCATGCGCCCCTTCATCGCCACCATGGAGGCTTGAGCCCACAACACCAGTGCCACATACGATGGAAGAGGCAGACATCGGAAGAACTGTCATCTGTCACTGCTGCATTTGAAAGGCGGATGACAGCTTTCAAAGGTAGATCATAGTAGAATTTACATGATCTTGCCATGCTAATGGGACAAAGAAAGTTTAAAAAAAATTAGGAGCCCTTCCCTTATCTGGAAATTGGGGCAAGCTATTTTTTCTTTTTATCTCATTGTGCAAATATGCCTCCTAACTTTTTCTCATGCTGGCAATCGGGAGCTTCACCCACGTGCATTGCAGCAGAACAGGTATAGGCAATAACGACAGTCATTTCATGAAACAAGGAGATGCAACATTGAAATGTGACAACGTGAAAGGACAAGTGACCTCAATAAGACATTAGATTTCTATAGTATCAGAAACGGCTGATCGCCTGTAAGTCCACAGTCGAGAGAGCATCAGTCATTAAAAAACTGGGCGTACATGTAAGTACAAATGTGACTGAAAAACCTTTGAGCGCCTATTTGTACACACCTGCATTTCTGTACACTCAACGGCACCGCGTTTCTCACAAACCAAGCTGCCACAGCCGCCACCAAAACCTGCAACTCATAGGGTGTGTTCCAATGCTCACCATAGATGGCTAAATAGCTGAGTGGACAGTGGGCATCTTAAGTCCCATTCCAGTTTTCATGTAGTCGCTAAAATAGACAGCTTCACGAAGACAGCGCCAGAGACAAATACAATGCAGGCTACCTTGCTGTCGAAACAAGATGGCGGCGGAGCTGAATGCTCAAATAGCTTGGATCCCTACCAGTATGGTTGTCTGCCCACAAGTACCGTATTTATTCGAAAATAGGTCGGGTACGAATATAGGTCGACCCCTACTTATAGCACTCTACGAGAAATAAAAAAAAAATATTCGAAAATAAGTCGACCCATGTTTTTTTTTTAGAAACAGGAAAATTGAAACATAGCACACCTTTATTTACAATTAACTTAGCGCCCTAGTCACTGCCGGGAGTGTCATGTTCGTCAGATGTGCAAGGAAGGTTGTCGGATTCTTCGCAGGCATCCTCGGCATCCCAAATGACGTCGACTTCGCTGCCATCGATTGCGTTGGAAATGCAGCGCTTTTTAAAGCCAGTCACGATAATTTCCGCTGGCCAGTCTTACCGCGCGTCCTTCACCCACGTCGCAACTTCATTGAGGGAAGCCCTTCTCGCGGCGTACCGTCGGTGTCATTGCAGCATCCTCCTTCAAGCCACTCATTGTAACTCTTCGCCACCCTGTCCTTAATGTAGCCGGGACGTCATACCTAGCGGTATGACGACCAGGTCTGTTGGCCTTCTGCAGGGCCTCCTTGACGCCCGGAGCCTCAGTTCTTTTTCAAGAGCGTCATGCCTGCCAGTTGCTGGGCCGCGAAAAGCACGACGCTATCCATTGCACACGAACAGTCGGTCCCGCTGCTTCCGCCAACCCCTAATCAACTTTTACGTCGAACTCACGCTGAGCGGCACAATTGCTGGAATTCTCGGCAAAAAGTATCACTTGACGCTTGAAGTCAGCTGTGTAGTTCTACCGACGTGACACCGTCCAACCGCGCATTTGCAAGTGCGAACCGTCACGTCAGATCAAACAACAAACAAAGAGTGAGGCCTTAGGCCAGTGCCAGTGCGGCTGCGCGTCGGCAGGCAGCACGGCCAGCACGGCTAGGGGGCTAGGGACTTCACGGCCTACCTAGGGAAATCACGGGTTCCAGCGCAAACATGGCGGAGCGGCTGCATTTCGCGGGGGCTTTGAAAAGGCGGTGTGCAGCTATTGCACAAATAACTTTTTTTTCTTAGTTACTTAGTCGGAAAAGGCGAACGGGTACGGTTTTTATACCAGATTTTATGGAATATAATGTGCGTATGTAGCAGGAACTGCTTGAAGAACAGCAGGCGCGGCAGTTGAACGCCATAGGTGCGGTGCTTTTGGTCGCTTTGATCGCGAATATAGGTCGAGATTCTTTGGTCACGAATATAGGTCGATAGCTGATTATGGGCAACATTTTTGGGAAAAGAAGGTCGACCTATATTCGAATAAATACGGTAGATGCTTTTTTTGCACACTGAATGTAGGCCACATTCAGCATTTCATTGACCCAAGCACGAAAGAAGTAAAAAAATATTAATGTGGTTTGTTTTCCTCAGTTTTCTCTTGTCGACATGAGGTGGCATCATGGCGCACAGACGTCATCCAGATGCTTTTCATTACTCGAATGACTTGAGCTTGATGCTGTCTTCTGAGCTGTCAGCGTAGACTGTCTATGATGCTGTCCAGAACTGGAACACAGCCACAGGAGCTTCACTTAAAACTCTGCAGTATAGCATTAGGCTCTAGTATTCAAGCTACTACCATGCCACGAAGCCAGCAGTTTCTTTCATTATCATTTGCAGCAAGTGCACTCTTCACTTTCTCCCAGGAGCCAGTGTTTCTAACCATGTTATTTCACACGAGCATGCAAAATCCGAGGAAAACATCTTAAAAAAAAAAAAAAAAGATGTGTCACAGAGTTTTGTTTTTTAGTCACTAGCTTCCTCTATGTCAACGCTTAAATGGCCAGTAAACAACCCCTAAGATTTAAAACTTGTGATCAAGAGATAGCTACAAGAATTTTGTTAATAAGTGCCGTAGTAAGGAACTTACAGAGAATAGAACAGCCCTTTAGTGGCCGCTTCAGCTGGTTCGGCTTCTCGCTTGACCTCTCCACTCTTTTCCGCTGTGCATAGAAGCAGGTTTAAAAAAAAAAAAATGGGCAGCTACGTACTGCTGGTGCGAAGACTGAGGAAGCAGTGAAGCTGGTGGCCCTCCCCTCCTCCTCCTCCTCACCCTCAATTTCCTTTCTCACCCCCTTGCTGTACTATGCATGGCTACGCTATGCTACCTCTCTCTCTCTCTGTCCTGTTTCTTTTCTCTCCCTCTCTGTTTTCTTTTCTCTTTCTCTCTATCCTTTTCTTGTTTTCTTGACCATAGCAACGAAATCATATGGTTTCCATAAATGCTTTTGCGCTCGTGCACCTTGATAGCCCAGTGGTACGACGCTTGCCTTTGCACCATGGGCACTCGGGTTCGAACTCCATCTTGTGAAGAAATCTTGTCGTTTTATTATTTATTTCTTCTCGTCCTCCTCTCCACTTCTCACCTTCTTCCAACGCGTTGCTAGGTGACACATGTGAACTTGTTACCCGGCTAGGCAAGGTGCAGTTTCTTCGAACACCGGATGGAGGTTCGCCAAGCTCAAACAGCTCTGCTGTTAAAGAAACCGTGGCATCCGGTCGAGTGGCACAAAACGAAACCACGTGACTTGCTTCATGCGAGCAGTGAGTGGAAAGGGGAACAAGCAGCACATGCAGAAAGAAAAATAGGCGTTGTGTCGCTGATGTCACACAGTGGTGGCAGCAGTGGTGGCATCAGTCGACTCTAAATCCAGACACGCGGCGATGGGGAACGCTCACCCAGGGCCTTGTGGATTGCCTGGTGGGCCTCAGAAGTACACTATTGTCTTGGGTGCTTGGCAAGCGATGAACGAGGTGTGGAGCAGTGGGAGGGAGTTGTTCGGCCACGAGTGCTGCTTTCCCCTGCTGTGAGGATGCAATGTAAAGTCAAAGAGAAAAAGTTGTCGGTGCGAGTCTGACCTGCTGTATGAGCGTGTGCAGCTGCAGCCAACCGTCAAAAACGAGCCGAAGAAGCCGAACTGCTAGAGCAGCAGTGTGACGACACGAGATTTCAATGTAGAGAGGAGGCTGAAGCTCACAGACAACTGTTGAACTTAATGCGTTGCCAAGTATGCAGCACGTTTTCACGTTCGCATGTTACAAGAGTGTAACATGCTGCTGAACTTTCTTTTGTACAATTATTCTTTTATAGCGATGATTGTCTTATGTAACAGGGGAATGGGCAGGTTTCTCGTCGAGTCCGCTTAGACATGTTCCATATTCAGTTGAAAGATACTCAATTGAAACGAAAGTCCCCGCATGTGTCTTTTGTTCCTGTGGCCCTAGTCAGCACCTGGCAGTGTGTTTAATGATGAAGGCACACCAACTAGCCCTCATTACTACTTTATTGGCACAGTCACTCGCCATTAGGGTGCACTCAAGATGCATTGTAATATATGTAGTGTAGACTTCTTTCATATTTTCATCCACGTGTTTTTTAATTTATTATCACCATTATTAGCATTTCTTTAGTACATATCACCGGTGCATGGCCTATCCCCAAAAAGGGGTGTGTGCGATTAGCAAAGAGGAATCAGCATCGTAACGATGTCTGGACACTGGAGCAAAAAATCTTTGTCTTTGAATCCAACATTATGGGCTCCAAAGGAGAGATTTCATTGATTTCCTTCCGTGTGTACATACACTGTCCCCTGAGAATATTAGGCAAATGGCCGAAAATGAGCGCAAACGACTGTGTTCTTGTACATTTTGCACATACTATATGCTACACTCAAACCTCGTTATAACGAACACGGATATAACGAATTATCGGTCATAACGAAGTAAATTAAGAATAGTCTTGTCATAGCTACAGTGTTACAAATAAACGTTTATAACGAATTTTCGGATATAACGAAGTTTTTTCGTGGCAGATGCGACTTTGTTATAATGAGGTTTGAGTGTATATACATTTCGGCCACAGGTGCAAACTGAGCGCATGCCACAGTTGTGGACTATCATCGTCACCATCATCGAGCTCTTGCAGTTCAATTTCATGTGCCTTTGTAATTGTGCTAGACTCGCAAGGCAGTGTGAGAATTACAAGCAGTGGAACATAAGCAGGACTGCTGCTGTAGTTTCCAATGACTTTGACCTGTGAAGGATTTGTTGTGCTTTTATTTTGTCGTTTTCTTGGCAGTGGTCCCCTACTCCATGTGGAAGTGATCCCCAAGTGTCAGCGCCCTGTAGAGGCTCGTGCCGTCAGTTCTATTTTCGGAAGTCAGCATGGAGGCTTGCAGCTGAATGCGATCAAACCGTTCGGTTTCTTGGAGACAATTCGACACATCTGTGAAGGTGAGTATAGTCTTTGAGTGTGTGACAACTTTATTACGTAGATGTGGGAGGTGCAAGCTATATAGGCTGCATGATGATTCGCTGATGGTGTCTTCAGCGCGTGCCAGGACTCCCGAACTTGGGTGTTGGGGTTGGAGCTGAAGCGGAGAGCCTCCCACTGAACCTCTGATGGCCTTTGATAATGGGTTGCTGCGTTATAGTTATCGTAATGCGTCCATGCTTTGTGATGACAAAAGTTGAGGTAGCTTGGCTATTATTGCTAATATGACTACAGTCGAACCCGTTTATAACGAACTCAAAAGTGCCGCGAAAACTGGTCGTTATATCAGTAGTTCATTGTAAATAGACTCCCCCTCAAAAACGTGCACTTAGCGACCGAGCGCTTAATTTTTCTGCGCATTTTTATTGAGTGCTAACGATGCCCTCTGGTGACAAGTTAAGCCTTTTCGTGTTGTGAAGCGAGGCCTGCTCCGTGCACGAGAATTAAACTGCCTTTATAGCAGTGGTGTAGCCAGGGCAGTAGCGGATCCAGAGGGGAGGCGGTAGGGGCGATAACCCCCTCCCCCCACTTCAGCTACCATTACACAAAGGGGAAGGAGAATCTTGTCCCCGCCCTCTACCTGGATCTGCCCCTGAGCCAGGAGGGGGGGGGGGAGGGGGAGGGGGCTCACCGGGCCCGTGCCCCCCCCCCCTCCCCCCCGGCCGAAATGTTTTTGCTGTGGCTTACAGAGCCCGAAATGATACTCGACCACATCTGCTTGCCCGGCCCCCCCCCCTTTAAATCAAGGAGGTGCTCCCCCGCTCCTGAAAAAAATTTCTGCCTATGCCATGAGTGCCCCTGCTTTGCAGCGAACTGACCGTTTCACTGACGCGCGGTACCGCCACGTGGAGCCAATCATCCCTGGCTAGTTGTGTGCAGCGCCTCGCCTACTTGGCTCATGGAGTCACTGCCGGGTCGCTTGCTGTATACCGTATGCGCGCGTTTGTACGTTCTTCGTGGCTGCTTCACTCCGGACCATGCACGGGTGCGGCGAGTAGCCTGTTCGTTCAACGTGGCGAAGACAAGCATTTTGCAAGCAACGCGCACTCTGTCTCCGCGATGCTCTGACGGTCCTGCACGATCGGTGTGGCGCGCTTGGGTTGTCGCTTAATAAAACACGCAATATACGCTCGCTGTAAGTGCATCGACGTTTCTCGGTGCCCATGCCGCTCAACACCAGCAAGCTACTTTCGTTTCCACAAGGCGACACGCATTTCATCACGCATGGCACGGCGGCGGCGAGCTTGCAAACAGCAGCATCGCGCGCTTGTACTGCTTGTGCCGTTCTCAATCCAAACAGTTTACGCCACACGTGCAGCCGAGCAGATAGCTGCAGATGACTGTGATAAGGTTGTCGGCAATAAGTCATAATGGCACGTTCATCGCCGGCTGCCACATCGCCCTCACTCTTTTCTGGTATGCTTATCCGTGAAGGCATCGCCGTTATCGCACGCAAGTCGTAATCATTGATCGGCCGCTCTCTGCCGTGACCGAAAAGACGACAGACATTTTGCGGCAAATTGTGGAGTCGATGCAGTGAATTTAAATTTTAAGCGCCGGAATGTTATCGCGGTCATCGCTAATGGCATTTTATGGCTTCTTGCATTGGTTCATTGCAGGCGGTCGTAGCTGCCGAGAACGGCACCAGAAAAGGTTGCCATGCGAAAGCTGACAGCAAGGCTTCATGCTGCCTCCTATTTCTTTTTTTTTTTATTCCTCACTGCCATTCTGCTACTGAAGAAACGCCTAGAAAGTGAGCGACCTCGCTCATAGCATCCGAAATCAGCGTGCGGTGCTCGCCGATCTAGGGTATCTTCGTCGCGAGTAAACTGGAGCGGGGCACGCACACCTCTCATGCTTTAGAAGGCCTGTTTTAACTTTTTTTCTGCTTCGTATACGCCATATTGTCACCGCGACTGTGTCTGAAGTGTTCAGTGTAAAAGTAGGAGGCTTTGAAAAAAACACCAGGCCTGCGCGGAATGCGCAGCACAGTCGCAGCGAAAGCAGGAAGAGCGGCATTTCTAGAGCCTGTTATAAACTATCTTGTGACTACTAATAAAAGTACACTAGCAACGTACCCACTACGGCACGAATCATAGTTTTTTGTGAAGTTGGGAAGCACCCACCCCGACATTATTCGTCATTCTGCAGAAAAGCGAGGTGCCATCTGTGAGGCATTATGTGCACTTTTTTGATGCGACGGCTGATGACGAAGAATTATGGCCGAGACCTTTGTAATGGGTTGGGATCATTAAACGACCCACCAGTTACATAATTCGCATTGTGTGACACCCGGTCGTTATTTAACTCTCCCACCACGCTTTATAACATACGCTAACGTGAGAAAGAGATAGAGAGAGGGGGGGGAGTAACTTTATTGAGGCCCTGAGGAAATGGATCATAGGATGCTTACGGGCTTCCTTGGTAACCAATAGAAGTGCACTTGCGAGGAACCCACTACGCTATAAATCATCATAATTTTGGTGAAGTAGGGAAGCAGCCACTATTCAATTACAGGAAAACCTCGTTAATTCAAAGTCACTGGGACTGTGAAAAGCTTTCGCATTAAGCGGGTTTTCGAATTAACGAAACATACAAAAAGCGGGATGCAAGGAACTTTGAATTAGTGAAAGTAATCAGAGGTGGTCGTTTGGCCTTCTAGTTTGTGGCTCCAAGGGTTGTTTTCCAGCAATACCTGGTCCCATTTTTGCCGCGAACTTTGGAAAACGGCAGGCCTCGCTGCTATCAGCGCAAAAAAAAAAGGAAAAGGAAAGAAGTCTCGTGGTCAGCTGAATTGCGTGCCTGCGGAAAAGAAGGTGTGCTTCACTGCAGCACAGTGGTGACACGCGGGCAGCATGTCACCTGCTCCTCGCAGCCTCAGCGCATCATGATGCGACCATTCGCCCATTCTTTCTGGTAAATAGATAATATGATAATGGCCAGTGTGACAGGAATTCGCAATGTGTTCTGGCTGGAAAACATGATCATTGAAGTTTTCTCTGAGTTTTCGAAGTAGGTGTTACAGGCAAGAACTCCGCCGGCAGTGCAAGTGCGGAAATTGCCGAAGCAACCTGCCAATCGGAGGTTCGCATACATCATGAATTCCGTCAGACCGTCCTTTATTATCTTTTCTTTTCCCAAAAAGAATGGGTAAATCATGACGCACTGACGTTGCGAGAAGCATGCGACATGCTGCCCGCGTGTCACTGCTGTGTTGCAATGAAGCACGTCTTCTTTTCCGCAGGTGCACGTTTTTAGCTGACCACGAGACCGTGTTTTCTTTTTTTTTTGCGCTAGCAGCAGCGAGGCTGGGTTGCTTCAACTGTCACCCATTAATATCACTACACTGCATGGCCCTGTGGCTCCTAAGGGCCGTCACTTCTGCGGATTTGCGGTGAAGTCGGGATCGGGAATTGGCACATGGTGCCCAAAGTTTTCGAATTAACCGGGCTGGCTGCTGACCGCCGCTTCAAATTACCCACTCAGATTTACATTGCGAAATACGGGACCACAGAAACCCTTCGAATTATGCGGGATTTCGAAATAACCGAGTTCGAATTAACGAGGTTTTACTGTATTACAAATAACATCTCCTATGCTTTCCTTGGCATTATTGTCTGTTAGTTCTCAATAATATTGTATTCAATCTTTCGTCATTCTCCGGAGAACCGTGGTACCCGCTAAACACCTGTAAGGCATTATGTGCACTTTTTTGATGCTGTGGCTGATAACGATGAAGAATTATGACAAAGTCCTTTGTAATGGGTTGGAAGTATTCAACAACCCACTCGTTTCACAATTCGCATTGTGTGACGCCTGGTTACGGGATTCGCGTTGTGTGATGACTGGTTGTTATTTTACTCTTCTACCACGCTATATTACATAGGTTAATGTGGTTCCTTCCGGACATGAAGCCTGTATAGGGTCTTTTTGCAAAGCAGTTTCAAGCACCCGCATAGCTCTGAGGTAGAACACTGGGCTCCCACGCAGAGGGCCCAGGTTCGAACCTCGTCACATCCTGGAAATTTTTTCTTCTTTCGTTTCTTTTTTTCTTATTTCGCGCGATAGTGGTTAAGGACGCCGGCGGCGGCGGCAGACAACTATGGCGCCAAAAACAGCCCTTGTTGTGATCTCATAACAGCTTTCGCTCTAAAATGTTCGCTATATGCGGACGCATTTGCAATGGGTAGCATAGAAAAATCGTAAGTGCACCGAAATATGGTCATTATAACCGATAGATCGTTATATCTCGGATCGTTATAAGTGGGTTTGACTGTAGTACTAAAGAAGGCCTGACAAGATTGGTCTAGGGTCACCTCCTGTTCACATGTTAGCGGGTTCGATTTTCAACGGCCATGTTTAGATGGGTGCAGGTAGGAAGTGAATGATGCACACGTGGGCACCTACATTTATGTGGGCGTTAAAAGAATGCCGGCATGATCAAAATAAATATGGAGACGTCCCCACAGTGTCTTTCGTATCACCCGCCTTCCTGTCAAACAGAACTGATTAGTTTATTAGAAATTTGTTGTAACAAAGCCTAGCAGCTCCAGTAGCAATGTGACCACTGTGCACCTGTGCGATTGAGTTCTCTGCTTCCATTTTAGCGCATAGTGTCGTCTACACGTCCAACCATAGTAAAGAACAATTTAGTAGACGACCTGTAGACAGCCTCGTTTTTCTTTCATTTCTTTTTAGGCCTTAGGGAAATAGACAATGGGTTGAGTTCATACAAAACTGTGTGCAAGAAAACGTCCTGGGTGTTTAGTTCCTTTATTGTGCAGCGATTTCTCCCGCTGCTGTTTAACCTCTTCAGTACAGAACAAAGATGTAGGCAGCAAAAAGAGATGCAGACAACAAAGCCAAGGAATGTATAGGGGATGTTATTTGTAGTAATTATGATGTAAATGTGAAGAAAGCAAAGTGGACGAAAAGATAACTTTCCGCCGCCAGGGACTGAACCTGCAACCTTCGAATAGCGCGTCCGATGCTCTATCACTTCAGCTATGGCAGCGATCATCCTCCCGTCCACTTTATGGGGTATATATGTGCTTTTAAACCTGGTAGTGTTAGTCAGCGCCACTAGTAGCCATGACAGCGAGTGTGGAATACTCTTTTTCTGCCTGCTCACTTCTGCTGCAGGCGTTCTTTTCTTATAACTCTTTTTCTTAGAACACCTTTTCTCTATAACTTGGTGGCAGCATTCAGAAAAGAAAAAGAGATGACGGTAACGCTGGTGAAAAGTGGGTGTGGTGTCCGGTTCCTGGAACAGCCTAGCAGAAGACAGGTGCACGGGACTGCTCACTGCTCATTGTATGTGTTATATTGGCATTCTGTTGTGTTGTCTGTATAACTTGGGTAGTGGGCTCTCCGTGCGAATATATTGGTGTGTCATGGTTAGCAGATTCACTTTGTGGCTTTGTTATGGTAAAAAATGCAAATAAATACCAATTTGTTCATTTGCTCTAGGGTATGAACTGTGTCCATTGTTTTTTGAGCATGAGAAAGACCCCAGAAATCATGGTGGCAATTTGCGCGAGTTTGTTGTGCATAAAGAATGTGCATCACGTAACCCCTTATTCCTTTGTCTGCATCACCCTAGTGCAAATTAATTTTGACATGCACTTCAAAGTTAGTTTGTTCTTTTCGTGTTTAGAATGTTTCTGGAGTGACCCAAAGATGTATGGCTCTTTATAGACCGAAGGAAAAGCCTTGCAGTGCACACACAGAGGCCTTTAGCTTGTTGGAAATTTCCTTGTAGAGGTAAACATTCGGCAGAAGTCTGCCTGGTTGGGTAATAGACTAACAGCGAAAAAGAGAAAGCTCCAACCAGAAATTTATTTTAGATACCCTACGTTTTCGAAGCCTGACCAGCTTCTTCTTCAGGGGTGAGACGGCCCAAGACGGACGGCGCTTATATACACCTTCTTGCCGACACTTGTCGCAAGCCTTGACAATAGAGGGAGGGCAATGTCCCCGTTGTGCGGTTGATCTTTCCCGCTGTTTGTTGTATATGCCACGACTCGAGGAGGAGCCACCGGCGGAAGCTGCTTTCTTGTTCCAGGATCACCGCATCGTCAGGACTAATGCGGTGGTGAAACTTCTCGCAGTGCTCCGCCACTGCACTTTGTTCGTTGTTCAATTGATGGAGATTGTTCTTGTGTTGCCGCATTCTTTCTCGGAAAAAAGGCTTGCGACAAGTGTCGGCAAGAAGGCGTATATAAGCGCCGTGCTTCTCGGGCCGTCTCATCCCTGAAGAAGAAGCCGGTCAGGCTTCGAAACGTCGGGTATCTAAAATAAATTTCTGGTTTCTCTTTTTCGCTGTTTGTCCTTGTAGAGAAGTCTCTATTCCACTGACACTGCTGCTCACCAAGTGATGTTTGCTGTATGCGAGGGCCGTTTCCAGAAACCAGAAACCACCTGTCCACAATCGTGGTTTGCGGTTGTGAATGCGGTTAATGCTCCGCCTCAATGCTTGCAGGCTGCCAAAAGAGCCCCCTGCGCTGGCGATAGGCCAAGGGCACAGATGGCTACCTGTGCCCGTTTGAGGCCGACACTTTGGCTGAGGACCTCTCTTCCGGCGACTCATCAGTGGCAGACAGCTCCTTCGACGATTCGTTCTCATCGTCTTGTTCCCGTGAAAACATCAGTGCACACTGCTGCCACTCAAGCACCCATTGCGACAACTGATTGCGGGATGCTGCCTTAAAAGAGAGAGAAAAAAAGAACTCCATTGCAAGAATAAGCACGCTTCTGTAGTTTTAACAGAGCCATAATAAAGCTGCTATATTTCACTTGTTTCTGTGCTGTAATGGCATCATTGTTTTATGCAGCCAATTCAGCACACTACCTGAGCACTCTGAAATGACCACTTGAATCTCCTTATTCACTAAAGCAGGGTACAGTGCCTTTTGTGAAACTTCCTAACTTGCGCATATAAGTTCATTTTGTGTAGGGACAAGTAAGGCCACTTATACGTGCATTCATGCCACAATGCTGTAACGGAGCATCTTTGACGAATGTGACAAATCATTTTAATAAGTGCGCTCATGAAAATACTGGTGCACTGTTTGACTTTATCACATGGCATTTTGAAGCTCTTGGAGATAATTGTCCCAAACAACAAAGGTGCTGTCAATGCCACCAAGTGCTGCTCATTTCTGTGCCTTCTTCAGAGCCGTATTTTTTATAGCTTTACATATACTTGCCTTTGCAACAAAGTCCTTGTGTTTTGTCAGTTGCACCATTACCTAGGAAGCTGTATTTAAAAGATAACATGACTGTAATTTGAACTTGTATGAAGCCTTCTGTGCTGTCACTGCAGTTCTTGTGTTTGTCAACACAGTCCTTCCTGCACTTGGTATATTTTTCTTGCAGCTCGCAGGAATAAACGAGACACTATGGCAGTGTTGCCATTCACGAGTAGCTGGATCTCTTCTTTCCTGGCGTTTTTTGATTGTCCCATTTTATTCCACTTGTCCTTGCTCACAGAAATCACCACTCAAGCACTCCTTACAGACGATTAATCAGCGAAGCTGAAGCATGTGCCCCTGGTGTTTAGTACAGGGTTAATCTCTACAATACAATAAAAGTCTTTCTCAGTTGTTGGCTATGTCTGCCAAGAAATCAATGTCTGCCGTATGTGTGTTCTGTTCTTCACATTTAGTGGACTAGTGGTGAGTACTATATCAGGATTTGCCCAATTTCTGTGGTGCATGTTTTCGTCCATGGATCGCTTCTTCATTTCTAGTGGACCAGTGGAGAGTATTGGGGCTTGCCCAATTTCTGTGGCACATATGGGTTAGGAGTTTTTGTGCACATAGGAAGGACAAACTTTGGTTGCATGTACAGCTTTGCTGTGAAAGTTTCCAGAGTGTGAGGACCCAATGAGATGCTGAACTTCCTTGCATCACGACTGTGTGTGTCTTGGATTAGACGAATGCACCATTTAAGTAGCACTGATAACTTTTGAGTGCACTTGCTCCTTCATCATCGTAACCTTACATTGGAAGAAGTTAAGGCATGTGTTGGATGGCTTATGGATCACTTAATGAGGTGACAGACACTTGAAGCGATCAGCACTCCTCGGACAAAAGATTTCCCTGGTCGGGTAAGACTTTTTGACAAGAGACGATTCCTTTTCATAAGAGCAAGCGCCCTCAACAAGCTGAGGCACCGTAGGAGAGGAGAAACATCTGGCGTCTTTCGTTAAGCAGCTGGCGTCTTTTCGTTTTGCTTTAGAAACATCTGGCGTATTTTCGTTTTGCTTTTAGAAAACATCTGGCGTCTTTCGTTGGTTTATTTCATCAATCAACAGCGTTTTGAACAAAATTTTTATTGTTTAATCACCCACAGGAGAAATCTCACCAGGCACTACCTTGGAAGTAAACAATGGCTGCTAATGGGAATGAGAGACAGAATAAGTCGGCTTTTAGCTAACACTTACACTTCTACTTCTACTAACGTTTCCTACTGGAACATGCCAATGGCTGCTAATGGGGAATGAGAGACAGAAGAATTCGGCTTTTAGTTAACGCGCACGCTGCGAATTTTTTATTATTCAACAATGCACAGGAGAAATCTCCCACCGGCACCACCTTGGAGGTCAAGATCTGGTACTAGCGTTAAGACTGGTTACGCACTACGACGGGGACGAACGGGTGCCGCAAGCCCTTGCGAAATAATCCACTACCTCAGAACCCAGGGGTGCAATCGCGGAACGATGCTATTTCCGATTCCATGCCATATTCTATGCTATTCTTATCATCCACCACTCACGGCTGGCTGATCGCGTTGATAACGCGGACGGACCGTCGTTCTGACCACTGGCCAAGCGCGAAAAGCACGAAAGGCATTGGAATCGGAAATAGAATCGTTGCGCGATAGCACCCCAGCTGGCGTTGTCGCAGGATTTTCCCGAGGTTGAGGCAGTTGAGGTGGTGGGGGTGGGAGGACGAGCGCGCGTGCGGGCGTCAGGACCTCCGAACCCCTCCGCTGATGCGCCAGTGTCCAGCCCATTACACACCAAATCCCGAACTGCGACCGAAAGCAGCCCTCTTCAATAAAACGAAGGATCCATTAATTTAATCGTGCCAGCAAGAATGAAGCGTTGCTGGGGTGGCTAACGGTACTTCTTCCATTCGAGTGACCTTTGAAGCTCCTGCAGCTAACAGCGCCACCTGCGCAAGTTCATCGCTACGGCGACAAGTGTCGACTCTCGACGGTTGAGATTGAGACAGAGAAACCAACGTTAGAGAGAAACCGTGAAGCCACAGAATACTTATACTACCATGTGAAGCTACCAGAGGGCTCAGCAAGTATTGTAGGAAACTCTATGGGCTCAGCGACTCTGACTCTGCTATGGTCCCTGGAATTCGTAACTCAGCGGTGGCTTTGACAGCGAATGGAAACTTTCAGTTGCGATATTTCTCCGTGTGATATCTACCTCGGTACATAGCGCAGGCACTGCGGTGATTTTTGCGATTAGGTTTGTGAGTGTGAGTCTTCTGCTGACTGACTTTTTCTCCGAAGCCGTCGACCGAGCGTGCAGGGCGCCCAGCTCTTTCAGGGATGGGCAATAAAGATGAACCGGTGCCTTGCTCGGTCATCGGGTGTAAACCCAGGGATAGAAAAGACGTCAAGACCCGGCATACTCTGCCTCGAAATGAGGCCAGGAGGTCTGCTTGGCTGCAGCTCATTGGCCTGCCATCCACCGATGCGCGGAAAAACATTCGTGTTTGCGGTAGGCACTTCTCACGTTTTGCCTTCAATTACGACCCAGAGCTGATGAGGAACATGGACATCGGCTGGACATGTTTACGCCTGAAGCCAACTGCCCTGCCGACGTTGTACCTTCCTGTCAGACAGGTAAACGGCACATTTCACGCTGCTTTTGCTGCCTGATGGAAAATTGCGTGTTGGTCTACTGCAGTCGAAGATAGAATAGTTTTGCGCAGCTATGTAGTCTCTCATATGGAAATTGTTGCACGGACGCCGTAGCAGCGGCTGTCGGATGTGTGGTGCAACACAGTGCTTAAATGTAGCTCCCTTGATGGCAACATTCTGGGTATTAGTGAAGCAGGCCGCTATTCATGCATGCAAACGTTGGAAGCCCTTAGAGTGGCAGCGGGGACCTAATATACATTCTGAGACGAAAGTTACATTGCCATATTTGAGAGGTTATTTTGATGAAACACATTCACTATAATAACTAAGGAGTGTCTCGTGTACCTTATATGTGACGTCATGGATGCAGCTCCTGAATTTACTGGTACTTCATGATGGTGGTTGTGATGACAAATTGCGTTTATGTGAAAACCACCTCCATGGTGAAAACGGCGTGGCAAGAGCGTCTCTGTGCATGAAAATAATGAAAGAACCTGCATGTGATGTTTTGATAGCATTAATGTGACATCGCAAACGTCGTGTCTCCACATGCTGGTGCTCCAACATGGTGGTTTCCGTGACGTCAATGCAAGCCATTTATTCAATCGTTACTTCAGTAAAATTGCCTATAAAAGTACGTTACCGTTGTCTTCGTTTCCTGTGTGTGTGTGTGCTCTCAAGCTGTTGCGACATGTGGTATAGCGCAATTATTTATATGCTTATTTGTAATTGTATTATTGCATTAATCAGAATGACATGGATGTGTTGCATAGCCTCCAGAAGGTGAAAATTGTAGAGATTCAATTCTTTTTATCGCAGGTTATCTTCGAAATGTGAAACAAATACATTGCTGGGGTAGTTCAGATTGTTTATCAGGCCAGGATTTTATTTAAGGGTGGTCCAACCCCCTGTGTGTATGCGCATGTGGGTGTTTTGCATGTGCATGTGTATTGTATGAACAAGGTGTAGCAATAGCGGAGGGGCTATAACAGCCATGTGTATGGCTGTATTGTGAGTAGTTGGAAGTGGACGGCAGCTGAGTATAGTGGACTTACTGAATAAAACACGCATAGAATTCTGCAGTTAACTTTTCATTGCAATGTGAAGCGACATTGTATTAGTACTAACAGTGGTCTTCCATGTTACATGCACATATTCTCGTAGCATGACGGTCCGCTGCACGAAGGAGATCATCAGCAGGTATCCAGTGCAGCTGCATCTTGCAACACGTGGGCTGCATGTTCACACGAAGTGAGTAGGAGGTTCGCAGAAACTTGGAAAACTGTAGGATTGGGTGTGTTGGTACAAATTCATAACAGGGCAAAAAAAAAAAAAACACGTACGAGGAGACAGAAAAGAGGACACAGAACACTCTTCTGTCCCCTTGTGTCTCTTAGGCTGATAAAGGGGCCCTGCAACACTTTTCTGAGTTAGAATAGTCTCACTATTAGCATATTACGCATCACAAGTCACGTTCCACAAACATTTTTGGAATCCGTCAAGTATGAGCAGAGCTCCAGGGATTTGTTGCGCACTTCAAGCGTTCTCTCAATTTTTGTACCATTGAGTGCGCTGAAAGCTACATAGCGAGGGGGATGACGAGGGGGCGAGAAGATGCGTCCTTTCAGTGTGATCGCAAGCACGCGTGCGGGCACGTGGCGGCATCCCCCGGCAGCCACGGTAACTATGCAGCCCGCGACGCTCAAATCAGCCAGTGGCCGTGGACTTGGGTATATGGCGCAGTAATTTGGGCTTATGGCATCATTTGTAGAGAGAATAGGGAGTGATTTCTACCTTGCTTTGAGAATGAATTGCAAATTCCAGGCCGCGTGCTGCACTATGATGTTCGGCTCACGTGTTCTCGGGAGCCTTGACTACCGATCGGCAGCGTTTTCTGACCATGCTGAAAAAGTGTTGCAGTATTCGTAAACAAAAACTCAGTGTTAGGGCCAGTGAACTACATCCGTATACAGCTGGCATGAAAGTTTCATGTTAAGTAAGACCCATTCTCTCAGTTTTCTCTGATCCTATGCTAAATCTGAATTAAAGCTGTGCACAGTTCTAAGTTTACAACTTTATAGGCTCAGATGTGCAGATGCGGCCAGCCCGGTGTCCTGCACACTGTTGGAACTCAAAAGACGGCCATTACCACCTCCGCTGCTGCTACGGAAACCCCGCAGACGAATACTGGTAAGTTTACATTGCCACGCATGGACATTTGTAATTCGCAGTCGCCTTTTCTCTCTTCCTACATCCTCGTCTCTCCTCACTTCCTTCTCTCTCACTTTTTTGCTGTCTCCTTCTCGCTTCCATTTACATCCGATTTTCCTGGTGCCAAAGGTTAGCCTTGCGTAAGTGCGCTCCCTGGGTATATTAGATGAAGTTATTGCCTGAATGTGCAGCTGGCGCCTGCATAGGGTGACCACGTTCCTGCTAGCGAAATACGAGACACGCCGATGAGCTGGGTGGAGGAGGAGGGTAACAGACGCAGCACGATGAGAAATGAACAGCGATAATTTATTTTCTAACTTCTAGTGGGACATTTTCTCTGGCTATATTTTTTCACATCTGACACAAATGGAGTCACATCTGAAACAAATGGCAAATGGAGTAATTGATAAGCTTGAATACATGTCTTTGTAAAGGAAATTATTTTATTCATCACTGTAACATGCTCGGACATGAAACGTGATGTTAATTTTATCTGGCTATATTTTGTCACATCTGACACAAATGGAGTCACATCTGAAACAAATGGCTGCGTTGGCTTCGTTCATTGCTCTAGGTTCCCACCATGAGTGAAAATGTTAGCTGCTCGAAAGCAGTAGTAAGTGGAATGCTCAGTACAACTGACAACACTACAGTGAGAAGCATTGGCTGCCGCCATGCACTGTGTGGCTAGCTGACTTTTTCAGATGCTTGGAGTGCTTGCATCCGGCGTTAATGCAACGGAACTCGGGGCGTTGCCAGACAGCAATAATAAAGTGTCGAATGCGGGACATTTTTTGAGATAATGGGACGCAGGAAAGTAGCTCTCAGTGTGGGACAGTCCTACGAGTTGTGGGGCGGGTGGTCACCTTATGCCTGAAGCCTTGCACCTTAAAGGGGCCCATGCGACACAAATTAAGCATGTCATTTTCAGTGCTTGGCCTGGTACTGTGCAATGCGCCGACATCATTGTGCAAGGGGCATCGCTGAAAATGAAGCCGTTATAATTTTATTTCACCGAATAAAGTACCTTGATTTCGGACTACAGCGACACAGATCGAGTGTTTTTTGTTATAGGAGGTGACGTTTCATCATGTGGCAATGACGACAAAGGCCGTGCATTTTGATTGGCTTGACGTGACTAGTACCATGTAATACTCATGTAATGGAAGCTAGGCCATATTACTCAACGTTACTAGAACAAACTCAGTTTCAAAGCTCCGTATCTCCGCCAGCGGAGGAGTGTGGTCCGAACAGCGGTCGCGAGAACTAGCGGCGCTGCAGTTCCGTCTTGCGCCACTATCGGCGTGTCGCCTGCTGCCACGGCATAACGCTGCGGTCTGCCGCGCAGTTGCTCGCGGCAACTGTGCGGAAACATTCTTATTGTACTAGTTAGGTGGATACTTAGGTGGATATGCATAAGGTCGTCTGTATGCATTGGCCTGCGTGCGTTGTTCATTGGTTGGCTAAGAATCGATGTTCGGTCTATATTGCCACGCCCACTTCTTGTTTTATATTGATGTATTCGGGTTTGTCCAGCAAGGACGGTTATCAACGCTCGACGCTGTCCGCGAAGCAGTGTTCGTGAAGCTTCGCGATTGTAGTAGATCGTTTTGGTAAGATTGCGCGCCGCACGCGAATATTCCAGCTCTGTCGAGAGATAATGCCGCCACCAGCGATATCGCGCATGTTCGTTAGCGCCTGTATAAAAGCCGACGCGCTTGACCGCTTGTCAGTTGATCGGCGGTCGACCCTCTGTTCGCCGCTATCAGTGTATTGCTGTAGTTTGACTTTCAGTTTCCCAGCCACAAGTTCAACCAAATAAAGAGTTTCATCTCGGACCTGCTGACTGCTGCCTTCGTCGATGTCACGACCTTTGACAATATTTGAGCTGTCTACATTGCGCTTAACTTCCAAGCATAGGAGTTTCTACGCGAATGAGGGTTTTCAGCGTAATTTTTGTAACTACCACCACAATTTTAGCCGCTGCCGTCTTATCTAGACCAAGAACAACCCAACACGTTTGTAAAAGCCTTTATAGTGTACAAAGAAGCGTACTTACTCGAGATACAAAACGTTCTAGAAAAACAGTACTCATGTTGTCTACAATTTATTGAAAAAAACTTTCTCGAAAAACATCACCAATGCTATGCAATGTTTACAAGACACGTTTTCGCGACGGTTAAAGGGATACTGACCCAAAATCGGCAAATTTTACGAGCACTCGGAAAATGAAATCTCAGTGTGCGATTACATCGAATAGATGTCGTCTCTGAGCAATTTTTCCAGCGGATAGTTGTAATTTCGGTGTCTCATCTTTCTACGTCGCATCCTTCTACGGTGCCTTAAACAATTCGAACAGATCGGCCGTGATGTGAGCACCGAGCAGTTATTCGCGCGTACTCTGTCGCTAGAAGAGTCGTCAGTATTCAACTTCAGCTTTTCAACTTCACCGAGCAGGTGTTCCATGCCCGCAGCACTTCTTACACTGTACAACAGCCGTTTGCGTTTCGTGCTGTAGCCGTTCACTACGCAGTTAAACTGCTCGTCAACTACGATTATCTTTTGCACAAGTAAGTCTCCGTTCCCGAAGCAAAGCGTGGGATTGGACTAGTTGGTATTCCATTATTAAACTGCTCAGCGCAAAAAAAAAAAAAAGACACGGTACACATAGAAAAGACGAGGACCAGCGCTGGTCCTCGTCTTTTCTATGTGTACCGTGTCAAATGTTTGCGCTGAGCAGCCCGTTCCCGAGCCGGCGAGTGTAAAATATTCCGCACATCTTGTTCGATACCTCGTCGTAAAATCTCTCGAAAATCCACTGCTTTGAAGGCATAGCGACAGCTGACAACTGATCGAATGTCAGTGAGATGCAACTCTCAGTCTCGGCAGCGTATATAGGTAATCGCCTGCCTTTCGTTTTGCTGTTCTATTTCTGGCCGCTCCTCCAAACTGGGCACTGGGCTTTCGCAGGATGCCGTGCGTTTTGGGGAGGATTTGCGCCTAAACCCTGAACATTTTGGCTTTGAAATGTGGGGTGGAAGTGCTGGGAACAAGCGCGGCACGGCACCGGGCGCGAGTTCCCACTTTCCACGTGGGATCAAAACTGCTTGTCCAGCAACGACACGACGATAGTGCTTTACAACGTCGTCACTCTCAAAATGAACGTCACAGACCTCGCATTTCGCAGTAAGCTTTCTATCCTTGCGATGCAAAGCTTGAATGGCGTAGGGTCTTTTGGAGGTCCGAAGAAGTGTCGTGAAGCGGAGTCATCGTTGCGGTAGCCGCTATTGCAGCCCGGCGCAAAGCAAGTCGGCATACCGCACTGTGAATCTGTTCGCCCTCGTTACGCTTCGTACATCATGCACGTGACTTCGAACAAGACGCTAAGCCTGGTCAAGAACAGTCGCAAAAATGACGAGCGAAGAAAGCGCAGACGACGCTGTAACCCACGTGCGCTCGTACATCGGCGGCGCCGATCACAACAAGCGCCAGCCGCGGGAGCTAGACGTGACTGGAGCGCCACTAGTTCTCACGACCGCCACGCGGACCGCCTCTCCGGCGGAGCTTTTAAACTGAGTTTGTTCTGGTAACGTTGATATTACTGAGCCCTTAAAAATGTAAAACCCCTTTTTTTATGTTTTCTCAGAAACAAGTCGCTTCTGTTTCTAACTGATCTATTTTCAGAACAATGGACAGGACGCTAGGTGCGCTATGGAACTGGTGGGAATGGTAATCAAACGATACTCCAATGCGTTTTGCCTTTTGTGGCATCTGGCGATATCGGCCACACCGGCAGCTGTGAAACACACAGCGCTCTATTTGGCACAATGCTGTCAATGAATAAAGAAAAATTCTAAATGCTTACCAACCGATGCCTTCCGTGTCATCGGGTGGTAGCGTTCATTCTGAGCCCTCGGAGCCATCCTCGCGTTGCGCGGGGCTCAGGAACGCACTTTCAATTACAGTAGAATCTCGATGATACGATCACGGCTAATACGAATTTCGGGATGATACGAATTTTTCTGTGGTCCCGGCCAAGGCCCATTAATTTACAACGTGCTTGAGTACGGTTGTTACGAACTGATTTTTTGACCCGCGTCGTTTGATACGAATAAACGCCGCCCCACCCAACGCAACGTTGGCCCCACCGACGGCCGCGGAAGATAGCAGCGTGCACTTACGGCGCTGGAATGCGTGCGGCGCCGCCGGTTTGGCACGTTGCCAGCGCCGCCGGCGAGCAGCGCGCGACAGCCTCCAAAATCTGCGCGTATCGGAGGCCGGAGTGTGCCTTTTGCTTTCTCTTGAAGATTACAGATGGCGCTGGCCACGTTTTTTTTTTTTTTTTTCTTGGTGCGGAGGCAGGCCGGCAGGCGGAGACGCCGGAGAGGTAGAGGCTAGAGATGGGCAAAGCGGTTCACTTGAGTGAGCGGCTCCGAACGGCTCAGCTCACTTAAGTGAACCGGATCATTTGAACGGCTCACCGGTTCACCTAAATCGACGGAGGAAGGGCAAACACTAGGAGGGAGAGGAGGCAAAGAGGAGGCTACCTTCCCCCTCCTCCTCCTGGAATTTCGCGGCGTGCGCTGGTCGCTGCTGGATGCCTCCGCTCCCCCCCCCCCCCCTTCGCTTATGCACCCCTCTGCAAAATGTTCTGGAGACGCAATTGAGTGCCACGTGCTTCCGCGTGACTCGGGAAGCCTAGAGTTATTGTATAGTTTGTATATGCTCCCTACCGTAGGGGGGTACTTGCCCGCGCACATGAAGGCTCCCTACGTAGCGTACCTCTCTCAAGGAACGCGAACTCGAACGAAGCGGCTCGACCGGTTCAACGAACAACACCTAATGACGTTGGTTCAACACGGCTCACTGAGCGAGAGAGAACCGGCTACAGACAATGCACTACTGTACCGCCACCTTAACTCGGCTCATGCGCTCACCGGCTCACCGCTCTTCCCCGGTTCTCTGAGCATCTGCAGATCGGTTCAGCACGGCTCACTGAACGAGCGAGAACCGGCTTTCCCCCTTTCCCAAAGAACCGCCGCTCACTTTTACTGAGCCGCGGATCACCCGCTCTTTAAAAAGAGCCGCTCAAAAGAGCCGGCTCGCTCCTGAGCGACCCATCTCTAGTAGAGGCACGGCCCGCGGGAGCTTCTTTCTTCTATGCGTGCCGTCGGACGTAGTGGTTGTCGTTGCTGTGCTCGAGCCCGCGTTCTTGCTTTGTTGTGATTGTGCCTTTTTTGCCGAGTGGCAGCAAGCTATGTCTCGCAAGCGGAAAGCCCTCTCCTTTAAGGAGAAACTGGACATTCTTCGAAAGGTCGATGAGGATCCCAAAAGAAAACGGACGGAGTTGGCTAAGGAGCTAGGCCTCGCAACGTCGACATTAAGCACAATTGTTGGACAGCGGGACTCAATAATGAAGATTGTGCTTTCATTCAACGTCAACGCGAGGCAAGCGAAGACAGCCCAACACGTGAAGCTTGAAGAAGCTCTTCTGACCTGGTTTAAGGAGGTTACTGCAGCTGGTGTGAACATCGATGGCAAAGTGTTGCGTGAGAAAGCCGACGAGATCGCACTTGCTCTGCGCATCGACGGATTTCAGGCCTCAGGTGGGTGGCTGCACCGTTTCAAGACGAGACACGGTCTCGTTTACAAAAGCGTCTGTGGGGAAGCGAAGAAGGCTGATGCGACTGGCTCGCGAAGCTGCAGTCACTCATCTCTGGGTATGAGCCTCGTGATGTTTTTAACGCAGACGAGGCTGGCCTGTTTTTTAACCTTCAGCCTGAGAAGAGCCTTTGCTTAAAAGGCGAAGCGTGCCAAGGAGGCAAGAAAAGCAAAGAGCGAATAACGGTGCTTTTGTGCTGTAACGCCGACGGGTCGGAGAAACTTAAGCTGACGGTAATTGGCAAATCCCAAAAGCCTCGGTGTTTCAAGCGCGAGAGCCATTTGCCGTGCGTCTATCGCGCAAACAAAAAGGCGTGGATGACGGCGGCCCTGTTCGAAGAATTTCTGTCGCTCCTTGACAGAAGGATGGCCTGCAAGAATCGGAAGATTGTTTTGATTCTTGACCAGTGCGCCGCCCACCCGAGGCAAGTAACGCTTCAAAACGTCAAACTGATCTTTTTGCCCGCGAACACGACAACGCACCTGCAACCGCTTGACGCTGGAATAATAAAAAACCTCAAGCATCATTTCAAGGGCCTTCTTGTGCGCCGCCTACTTGCCAATATTGACAGAAAACACGAAGGCGACCTGCGGATAAGCCTCCTGGACGCCATCCATTTTATCGCTATGGCTTGGGATCGAGTAACGCCGACTACCATAGCAAACTGCTTTGCGAAATGCGGCTTCTTCAGGAGTTCCGAAGAGGTGCCCTCAGAGCAGGAAGAGCCAATTGAGGGTTGGGAACTGCTTGATGCTGGGTGTACAGCTGAAGACTTCTGCACGGCGGATGACAACCTCGCCACTTGTGGTGCGCGCACGGTGGAGGATATTGTTGAGGAGGCCACATGCGAGGTTGCCGATTCCAGCGATGATGGCGACAACATAGACGAGGGCGATGGTGAAGGACTACCACCGGCGGCTGAAACGCTGCACGCGCTCGACGTCCTGACGCGTGCTATGGCCGCTGATGAAATCAGCGACGACACGTGCACGCGTTTTTACGGATTTCAAAGAAGTCTGCTGAGTGACTTCGCGAAAAAAAAGAAGCAGAAAGACATTAGAGATTTTTTCTGCAAGAAATAAATGTTTTTTTATGTGTTCCTAAAAATGAGTTTGCCTCTGACTGTTAATTTAGCTAGTTTTACATGTGTTTCGGTGATACGAATTTCGGCTAATACGAATATTTTTCGTGACCCCGCGGGATTCGTATCATCGAGATTCTACTGTAACAATGACGTGTGCGGACACGGCACTACATGCAGGGCATTGCTATGTCGCAAGATCTTGCGCTCAAGGTTTCTTAGATCACCAGACTCGTGCGCCCTACACATGAGACCATGGGACCGTCTGCTAGGCGACACACGTGTTTCGTCGTAGCCATGGTTGCAACACCGTCAAAAAGAGCAGTGGCAAGGCACTGTGTGAAAGCCACCGTGAGGCAGGACTTGGAAACGGCCTTTGACGTCAGCGAGAGTGTGACATGTGGAAGGGAACGTTTCTTGTCGTCGTCTGCTCGAGTATTGAACTTTGAAGTCTAATAACATTAGTTTCCGTGCACCAATTTTCGTAATTCTTTTTGCATTCATCTCGGCATTCATTACTACACGCATTCCAGCGCTAAAAAAGACAGTCAAAAAAGCGTCGCAGGGCCCCTTTAAGTGCTGCAGTGTCCCCTAGTTCAGCCGCCTTTGCTGCAAAAAGAAACGGCACTTAATGTGGGAACACCTGCTTTTCCCCCCCTTCTTAGTCGTCATCCTGAAAAGAGGGTGCGGACCAATGAATTCATGAGCCTGTTCACCAAATCCGAATAAATCTTTGTGCATTTTCAAGTAGTACATGAAAGCTAGAAAAATGCCAGGCCTGCACGGAACACGCTGCACAATCTCAGCAAACACCAGAGGAGAGGCCTTTCTGGAGCACTCACTTGGGGTGACTACTACAAGTAAACTTGCAAGGTACCCACTACCCCATGAATCGTCCTAACTTTGCGAACTAGGAAAGTACCCACTATGCCATTATTCATAATTCTGCGGAAAAAATTGAGGGACGCTTTAGCTTCGCCTTTAAGAGTTGAACGCAATACCGATATCCGGCCCCATCCTCATCGTGCTCTGTTTCGCTTGTCATTATGTTCAGTCGCCCGGTCTCACACACACGCACACACACTTGACATACCTATAGTAAAGGTAAAGGTTTCCGCCCTCTTTAACAGCACTTTTAATTAAGACAACAGTATACCCACTACGTGTGTGTAAGAGAATGCACGCACTAATGTGTATGCCCTTTGTAATGGATGGCATGCTGAAAACCAGCAGCAATTACGCGCGTGATACTTTTTCGAAGTTGCGATGCACCCACTACATGTTCGTAAGGGAATACCCGCAGTAATGTGTGTGCCTTTGTAATGGGTGGCCGGGTGTAAACCACCAACTCGTTATGTAATTCAGATGGTGTGACGCCTGATGGCAATATATGTTTGTACCCCATTTTACTGCGATATTACATCTCGTACTGTGACACCTGTACACAGGACGCATATGCTTGTGAAGCATTAAAGTTAATTTCAGTGCACTTCCAAGGAATGGAGTGGCTCTGTGGTAGAACACCTGCTTGCCACGCAGACGGCCTGGGTTCGATTCTCACTCGAACCTAAGATTTTTATTATTTATTTTATTTGCATCTTGCTCCATTTTTTGGTCATGGACAAGATGGTGGCTTTTCACTCACAGCCAACGACGCCGATGCCGACACCAGAATTTCTGCGGAACGAGCTCTTTAACGCTGCCGCGCTAAAAGTGAGGTACCCGCTACACATCTGTAGATCATTATGTGCACTTTGTTCATGCTGTGGCTGATGACAATGAAGAATTATGGTTGAGCCCTTTGTAATGGGTTGGAAGCTTTAAACCACTCACTTGTTAAGCAATTCGCATTGTGTGATGCCTGGTTGTTGTTTTACTCTTCTACCACACTATATTACATAGGTTAACGTGATTCCTTGTCCGATAAGACGCTTGTACGGGGTTTTTTCGCAAAAGTGTTTGAAGCACCAGCGTGGCTCTGTGGTAGAATGCTCGACTGCCATGCAAAGGACCTGAGTTTGAATCCAACCTGGTCCTGGATATTTTTTTTTCTCATTGTGCGCGATAGCGGTTACGGACACTGGCGACAGTGGCGGACAACTACGCCACCAAAATCAGCTGTTTTGATCTCATAAGAGCTCTAGCTGTAAAACGGGAAAACGAGCCATAACTGTATCCCCCATTGTTGCTGCAAAAGGCTTGACCAAAAGACGCTAGGCCCAGGTTATAGTGTCATCAAAATCTGCTTGTGCTACAAGCTTGTGGCATTTGGAGATATCCCAGTAATTGTTTCACCGCATTGCTCCATGAACACAGCATGGGGAGTGGTATCGGAAGCAGGCCTCATTGACTTATCCAATACAGAATTGCTGGAAGGCTGGAGAGGAAACATGACCAACGTGCAGCGAATCGTTATAAGACGAGACAACAAAGAAATTTCCACGAAACAACTGTCACCAACCTTTGGATCCAGCATTCTGCCGCAAAGCGTTGAAGCTGGTTGTACAAGGATAGCCATAAGACTTTCAATGCTTTCATTGTCAAAGGTTGAAACTCTTACATTTTTTTATGTCCATAAATGACCTTGAATTGCATTGGTACACTTTTGTTCAGCCAGTTTTTAGAAGATGTTTTACGAATAAGCCTATGCCAATATAGCCTATGCCAATGTTCAAGTGCATATTACAGTAGTCGAATTCGCTTCAGCATGAATTTAAAATTTCTGTGTATTCAAAACAAATGAATAGATGTAGCCTGCTGAATGCAAACCTCCTATAAGATGTTTTCACTGCAGCATGGGTCTGCTACGTCCTGTAGCCATGTATTCAGGCGAAATGTACATTGCTGCGAAGTCACACTTCAAGGCTAAGTGTGCATATGACGTGCTCTTGGATCATCTTTTTTTTTTAATTTCGAAAGCAACCTAAATGGGTTTATACGGGGTAAATGTGGCAAGTTTCAAAACTTAACATATTTTACTGCATGTTGCTTGCGCCCTATTACTACTCAAATCCTGCTAAATTCACTTCGAAATATGAGCCATAATGGTTATATTTGCACAAGCTTACTTTTAAACAGAAGCTTAACCAGAATTTTACATAGAAAGGGTTGGGGGGGGGGGGTTGCATGCAGCCACTTTGTAAGTATGTGTTTGCGTGCATATATACTCATCAGGGGAACTTGTTTATGGCCTAGTTTGTGCGTGTTGTAGGATATAATTGCCTCTGAAATGACACAGAATGAGTGGGAAGTGTTGTTGTTTTTGTGCTTCCTTCCTGTGTTTTGCTGACATTTTGATGGCAATTATGTATATAATTACACAAGTTGAAAAAATTTTGGGGGTAGACATTGACCTCTCCCTCCCCCAGTCGTGCCTATGCTAGTGTGTACTAGTGCACTATGCACTTGAATGACTGGCAACTGCATGATTGAGCCAACACAACCTCCAATCTGGTCAACTACTGTAATCAAAATGCAGTAGATGTTTACAGAGGCAGTACCAATCAAAGGTAGTCCTGCATTCATTGTGAGAAGCATCATAGCGTTGGTGGTGTTTTGAACTGTGGAATAACATAGCGGTTATGCAGATCTGTGTCAGTCGCACATAATCGCTGTCTGGCCTATGTGGAAGATTAAGAATCTGATGAAGCAGACAAGTGTGTCAAGCAAAAGCCACATTGAAGAAGAGGTATCAAGGAGAAAAAGGAAAGGATGGAACAATGTTCAATTTAACAGCTTGTTCCGATAACTACGCTGAGCAGACAGAAACCACGAGCGATGTCACCTTCATTATCACGTGAAAGCATTTAAGAAAAAAAATCACCGCCATATCCACGAAGTGAATGATGTTGGAGGAGCTTGCTTGGAGATGATCGGGTAACCCGCGAATCCTCCATACACATTCCTCTACCACCATATATAGACGTGACAACATTGTTATATATACATTAGCCCTCTTCGCTTCGTCCTCCCGGGCTCTCACTGCAGGGTCTTGGTGGCGAGCCCGAGCTGCTGCTGCGTTGTGAGCCCGCTGCGCTGCTGCCTTGGCTGTGTGTGTGTCTCCCTATCCGTCCGTGTCCATTTCGCGCCTAATGTTCCGAATCATGCCTTGGCTGGGGTGTTCATGCCGCGGAGCGGCAACGAAGAGTTCACTGAGTGAGCTCCCAGTGATGAGAAAGGAAGCGCGCCAAACGCGAGCCCCAAACGAGACACGCCCTTTTACGGTCACCTATCTAACTAACGCATGCACCAAGCGTGGTGTGCACCGCCTTGAGCGGCGGCGTGCCATCTAGTGAGCATTCTTGATATCAACAATGAGAGCGCAGCTGCGCTTATGGCGGGACCAATGAGAACTAGTGTACACGCTGCCGACAACGGACAAGGCGCGAGCATAAGGAGCAAGCTCCTAAAACAGCACAAGAAAATGCTCTGGAGCTTGCCGGAATCAATTGCAAGTTGGAAAGCAAGCTTTGGGATCCTAAGATAATCTTAAATACACTGTTTGGAAATGGACCTGTTTTGTGTATGTGTGTGTGTCTGTGTGTTTGTGTGTGCAACACATCTGCATTGTGAGGTGAAACAATTATGTAAACCAGCAGAAGAATACTGAAACCTGCGGAAAACAGTACATTGCAATAAAAAGAAAAATGAATTGAGAAAGGCACTGTGAGAACTTCTTTAGTTAGCTCTTCATTCTGGACAGTGTGCCTGCTTTTGTGTTCAGTGAAAGATGTGCTTCCATGCTGTACAAGCTGGTGTTGTCTGTTTCTACAATCTCGTAAAGTTTTGTTTGAAGTCCTTCATTAGGGGCTTGAAAATCTTTAAAGGGGCCTTGCAACACTTTCTGCATGGTCAGGAAATGCTGCCGATCGTTAGTCGAGGCTCCCCCCAAAACATGCGAGCCAAATATAGTGCAGCACGCAGCCTGGAATTTACAAATAATTCTCAAAGTGCGCTAGAAATCGCCCCCTCTTTGTACAAATGATGCCATATATCCAAATGATTGCGCCATCTACCCACATTTCAGGCCATTGGCTGATGCGAGCATCGTGAGCTGCATGGTTACTGCACCGCTGCGGGAAGCCACCACATGCTCGCATGCACGCTCATGATCGCACTGAAAGTAAGCCACGTGTTTGAAGAAGAAAAAAGAAAAAGTGCTCAAGGTCATGACATGCGCGTGACCTATCTTCTTACCTGCGTGCCGTCCCTCCCTGCTTAGCTTCCAGCGTGTAGTCAGGACGAGAGAAGAGAGAAAGCAATCGCAGTGTGCAACAAATCTAACTCCGCTCGTACTTGACCAATTCTAAAAATTTTTGCGGCTGTCGTTTTGCGAGGCAATAAACTTATTTCATGAAGCCATTCGATCGTTATGTGGAAAAGTGTTGCAGGGCCCCTAAACAACCGAGAGGTTGAAATTTAGTTGTGGTGTCGCAGTTGTGCACGAGTCTTCAACAAACACGTAGCCCTGAGAATATGGCAAAACGCTGCCGTAATAGCGGAGCTACATGTGTCTGATGATCCAAAAGCGGCTCCCACTCGCTTAGCTCTCTGCTTCACTATGCTCAGTTCATCGGCTTTTCTCTTCCTGGCGGAGTGCTCCTCCTCTTTGCGCGAGGAGGAAGAGTGGCAGGTGCATATACCTACAAGCACACAAAGAGTTCTTTTTGTGGATGACGAGCAGACGTGAATGTTGATGTCACGGTGAACTCCGAGGATTACTGAAAAGCTCAAAGAGGAAGAGAGACTGTTTTTTTAGAACTTGTGGGGCGCCCGTGACTCGTAATGCTGCTGTGTTTGTCGTTGTTGATCGTTATGGCATATTGAATTCGATGCGCGCATTTACTTGAAATGTTAAAAAATTATGGGAGGTGGTTTAGGGGCCCTTTAAAAGTCTTTGATTTTTTTATCTTTTTGCAGTTGCTACAAACCCTGGATACATTCAAAGGAGTTAACAGCAGAGCATAGTTAATAACCTATACATGCTTTGCTAATCTGATGGTCAATTCACTGTTCAAAGTAGCAATAATGTGGAATGAAATGCATGTTCTGTAGTTTCGAAAAGCTCATTTATGTGTGGAATTTCTCAGCCACGCAGGCCTGCCTCAACGTATGCGCCCTTAAAGATATGGGTACACAGACTGACACAAGCACACCTCAGTGATTCAGCATGTGCCCCTTCATCGCCACAATGGAGGCTTGAGCCCACAACACCAGTGCCACATACGATGGAAGAGGCAGACATCGGAAGAACTGTCATCTGTCGCTGCTGCATTTGAAAGATGGATGACAGCTTTCAAAGGTAGATCATAGTAGAACTTACATGATCTTGCAGTGCTAATGAGGCAAGGAAAGTTAAAAAAAAATTAGGAGCCCTTTCCCTTATCTGGAAAATGGGGGCAAGCTATTTTTTTTTATCACATTGTGCAAATATGCCTCCTAACTTTTCCCCATGCTGGCAATCGGGAGCTTCACCCACGTGCATTGCAGCAGAACAGGTATAGGCAAAAACGACAGTCATTTCATGAAACAAGGAGATGCAACATTGAAATGTGGCAACGTAAAAGGACAAGTGACCTCAATAAGACGTTAGATTTCTATACTATAGTATGAGAAACGGCTGAATGCCTGCAAGTCCACAGTCGAGAGAGCTTCACTCACTAAAAAACTGGGCGTACATGTAAGTACAAATGTGACTGGCACACCTTTGAGGGCCTATTTATACACTCCTGCATTTCTGTACACTCAACGGCACCACGTTTCTCGCAAACCAAGCTGCCGCAGCAGCCGCCAAAACCTGCAACTCGTAGAGTGTTCCAATGCTCACCATAGATGGCTAAATAGCTTAGTGGACAGTGGGCATCTTAAGTCCCATTCCAGTTTTCATGTAGTCGCTAAAATAGACAGCTTCACGAAGACAGCGCCAGAGACAAATACAATGCAGGCTACCTTGCTGTCGAAACAAGATGGCGGCGGAGCTGTATGGTGAAAAAGCTTGGATCCTTTCCGGTATGGTCGTCTGTCCATAAGTAGATGCTCTTTTTGCGCACTTAATGAAGCCACATTCAGCATTTTATAAATTCAAGCACAAAAGAAGTAAAAAAAAATAATAATGTGGTTTGTTTTCCTCAGCTTTCTCTTGTCGACATGAGGTGGCATCATGGCGCACAGACGTCATCCAGATGCTTTTCATTACTCGAATGACTTGCGCTTGGTGCTGTCTTCTGAGCTGTCAGCGTAGACTGTCTATGATGCTGTCCAGAACTGGAACACAGCCATAGAAGCTTCGCTTAAAACTCTGCAATATAGCATTAGGCTCTAGTATTCAAGCTACTACGATGCCACGAAGCCAGCAGTTTCTTTCATTATCATTTGCAGCAAGTGCACTCGTCACTTTCTCCCAGGAGCCAGTGTTTCTAACCATGTTATTTCACACGAGCATGCAAAATCCAAGGAAAACATCTTAAAAAAAAAAAAAAAAAGATGTGTCACAGAGTTTTGTTTTTTAGTCACTAGCTTCCTCTATGTCAACGCTTAAATGGCCAGTAAAAAACCCCTTACATTTAAAACTTGTGATCAAGAGATAGCTACAAGAATTTTGTTAATAAGTGCCGTAGTAAGGAAGTTACAGAGAATAGAACAGCCCTTTAGTGGCCGCTTCAGCTGGTTCGGTTTCTCGCTTGACCTCTCCAACCTTTGCCGCTGTGCATAGAAGTAGGTTTAAAGAAAATGAAAATTGGGGCAGCTACGCACTACAGGTGCGAAGACTGAGGAAGCAGTGAAGCTGGTGGCCCTCCCCTCGTCCTCCTCACCCTCAATTTCCTTTCTCACCCCCTTGCTGTACTATGCATGGCTACGCTATGCTTCCTCTCTCTCTCTCTCTCTCTGTCCTGTTTCTTTTCTCTCCCTCTCTGTTTTCTTTTCTCTTTCTCTCTATCCTTTTCTTGTTTCTTGACCATAGCAACGAAATCATATGGTTTCCATAAATGCTTTTGCCTTAGTGCGCCTGGATAGCGAAGTGGTACGACGCTTGCCTTTGGACCATGGATATCCGGGTTCGAACCCCGCCTTGTGAAGAAATCTTGTCGTTTTATTATTTATTTCTTCTCGTCCTCCTCTCCACTTCTCACCTTCCTCCAACGCATTGCTAGGTGACACATGGGAACTTGTTGCCCGGCGAGGCAAGGTGCAGTTTCTGTGAACACTGCACGGAGGTTCACCAAGCTCAAACAGCTCTGCTGTTAAAGAAAGCTTGGCGTCCGGTCGAGTGGCACAAAACAGAACCACGTGACTTGCTTCAAGCGAGCAGTGAGTGGAGAAGGGAACGAGCAGCGCATGCAGAAAGAAAAACAGGTGTTGTGTTGCTGTTGTCGCACAGCGGTGGCTGCAGTGGTGGCATCACTCGACTTTAAATCCAGAGAGGCGGCGATGGGGAACGCTCACCCAGGGCCTAGCTGATTGCCAGGTGGGCCTCAGAAGTACGCTGTTGCCTTGGATGCTTGGCAAGCGATGAACGAGGTGTGAAGCAGTGGGAGCAATTTGTTCGGCCACGAGTGCTGCTTTCCCTTGCTGTGAGGATGCAATGTAAAGTCAAAGAGAAAAAGTTGTGCGTGCGAGTCTGACCTGCTATATGAGCGTGTGGAGCTGTAGCCAACCGTCAAAAACGAGCCGAAGAAGCCGAACTGCTAGAGCAGCAGTGTGACGACGCTGGATTTCAATGTAGAGAGGAGGCTGAAGCTCACAGACAACTGTTGAACTTAATGCGTTGCCAAGTATGCAGCATGTTTTCACGTTCGCATGTTACAAGAGGGTTGCATGGTGCTGAACTTCCTTTTGTACAATTATTTTTTATAGCAATAATCGCCTTACGTAACGGGCATAGGCGGGCTTCTCGTCGAGGCAGCTTAGACATGTTTCATATTCAGTAGAAAGATACTCAGTTGAAGCGATAGTCCCCGCATGTGTCTTTTGTTCCTGTGGCCCTAGTCAGCACCTGGCGGTGTGTTAAATGATGAAGGCACAGCAACTAGCCCTCATTACTACTTTATTGGCACAGTCACTGGCCATTAGGGTGCACTCAAGATGCATTGTAATAGATGTAGTGTAGGCTTCTTTCATATCTTGATTCACATATTTTTTAATTTGTCATCACCATTAGCATTTCTTTAGTACATATCACCATTGCATGGCCTATCCCCAAAAAGGGGTGTGTGCGATTAGCAAAGAGGAATCAGCATCGTAACGATGTCTGGACAGTGGAGCAAAAAATCTTTGTCTTTGAATCCCGGATCATAGGCTCCAAAAGTAAAGATTTCATTGATTTCCTTCTGTGTGTACATGCACTATCCACGCGGAATATTCGGCAAATGGCTGAAACTGAGCACGAACGACTGTATTATTGTACATTTCGCACATTCAAACCTCATTATAACAAAGTCACATCTGCCACGAAAATAACTTCATTATATCCGAGAATTTGTGATAAAGGTTTATATGTAGCTATGACAACTATGTAGCTATGACAACTGTAGCTATGACAAGACTATTGTTCATTTACTTCGTTATAACCCATAATTCGTTATATTTGTGTTCGTTATATCGAGGTTTGAGTGTACAGTAAAAGCTCGTTAATTCGGATTTCACGGGACCGGAAAAAATGTCCGAATTAACCGAATGCCAACGAATGAACAGGAAAAACAACATTAAAATCAAGTTGGAGAAGCATACCTTTATTTGCTGAAGTATTTTGTAATGGTCGTCTGCATTTTCGCGCAGATTCCGGCTGACATTACAATTTTTCTTAACTCTTCCAAATGGCCAACAGCACGCAAACTGTCGGAAGTGCTCAGGCAAACGTCCTCTAATATCAAAAGAACCTCCGAGACTTCCCGTGAGGTGCGATGAGTTCGCGACATCATTAATAATTTCTTGATCGGGTAGGAGACCAGTCGTGGCGAGACAATCATCAATCGCGATGTAGTCCTGAAGGGTCATATCTGAGGGAAGGACAGCATCGAAGGTAGGGCAGTCATCGTCGGTGGACTCGGCTGACACCTCGCCGATGCCATCGTCAGCTACTGCCGCATGCTCGGGCCTCACATGTAAACACGGTCACAACGGGGAAAAAAAGAGAACTTTGCAAGAAGAGACGGTGCCGACACAACACAAGGGAAAATGGCGTCGGAGGCGAGCGAAGAAAGAAGACGCTGACGTTCGGTGACGCTGCAATCGCCCCCACTAGTTGATGACGATGACGATGTCACTGAGGTTTCGGTTTCGCTCCAGTGGTGCCAGCGCTGCCTTACCACACTTTTGTGTAGCGGCAGCCATCAACATTTGTCCGAATTAAGCGGTGCGGTGTCCAATTCTGACGAATTAACGAAGGTTTGGCCCCATAGATTAACATGCACTTCGGCCGGGACCAATAGAGCCGTCCGAATTATCCGGATTTCCGAATTAACGGGTGTCGAATTAACGAGCTTTTACTGTGTATGCTATATACATTTCAGCCACAGGTGCAAACCGAGCACATGCATGTTGTGGACTTTCATCATCACCATCATTGAGCTCTTGCAGCTCAATTTCATGTGCCATCGTAATGGTGCTAGACTTGCAAGACAGTATGAGAACTACAAGCAGTGGAACATAAGCAGCACTGCTGCTGTAGTTTCCAATGACTTCGACCTGTGAAGATGTGTTGTGCCTTTATTTTGTCTTTTCCTTCGCAGTGGTCCCCTGCTCCATGTGGAAGTGATCCCCAACTGTCAGCGCCCTGTAGTGGTTCGTGCCGTCAGTTCTATTTTTGGGAGTAAGCATGGAGGCTTGCAGCTGAACGCAATGAAACCGTTCGATTTCTTGAAGATAATTCGATGCGTCTGTGAAGGTGAGTATAGTCTTTGAGTGTGTGACGACTTTATTACATGGGAGTGGGAGGTGCAAGCTATATAAGCTGCACAATGATTCTTGCTGATGGTGTCTTCAGCGCGTGCCAGGACTCCCGGACTTGGGTGTTGGGGTTGGAGCTGAAGCGGAGAGCCTGCCATTGAACCTCTGATGGCCTTTGATAATGAGTTGCTGCGTTTAGTTATCGCATACTACATTTCAATGCGTCCATGCTGTGTGGTTGAGGTAGCTTGGTTATTATTGCTAATAATACTAGTACTAAAGAAGGCCTGACAAGATTGGTCTAGGGTCACCTCCTGTTCACATGTTGGCGGGTTCGATTTTCAACGGCCATGTTTAGATGGGTGCAGGTAGGAAGTGAATGATGCACGCGCGGGCACCTACATTTATGTGGACGTTAAAAGAATGTCTGCATGATCAAAATAAATATGCAGACTTCCCCACAGTGTCTTTCATAGCACCAATCTTCCTGTCAAACAGAACTGATTAGTTTGTTTATTAGAAATTTGTTGTAACAAAGCCTAGCAGCTCCAGTAGCAATGTGACCGCTGTGCACCAATGCAATTGAGTTCTCTGCTTCCACCTTCGCGCATAGTGTCATCTACACGTCAGACCATAGTAAAGAACATATTAGGAGACGACCTGTAGACAGGCTCGTTTTTCTTTCATTTCTTTTTAGGCCTTAGGGAAATAGACAATAGGTTGAGTTCATACAAAACTGTGTGCAAGAAAACGTCATGGGTGTTTAGTTCCTTTATTGTGCAGTGATTTCTCCCGCTGCTGTTTAACCTCTTCAGTACAGAACAAAGATGTAGGCAGGAAAAAGAGATGCAGACAACAAAGCCAAGGAATGTATAAGGGATGTTATTTGTAGTAATTCTGATGTAATTGTGAAGAAAGCAAAGTGGACGAAAAGATAACTTGCCGCTACCAGGGACCGAACCTGCAACCTTCGAATAGCGCGTCCGATGCTCTATATCACTTCAGCTACGACAGCGGTCATCCTCCCGTCCACTTTATGGGGTATATATGTGCTTTTAAACCTGAGAGTGTAAGTCAGCGCCACTAGTAGCCATGACGGCGAGTGTGGAACACTCTTTTTCTGCCTGGTCACTTCCGCTGCAGGTGTTCTTTTCTTAGAACTCCTTTTCTCTATAACTTGATAGCAGCATTCAGAAAAGAAAAAAAATATGATGGTAACTGTGGTTAAAAGAAGTGGGGTTGGTGTCCGGTTCCTGGAACAGCCTAGCAGAAGACATGTCCACGGGGCTGCTCACCAAGTGCACACACATATTCTCGTTCATTTCGCCGCTGTGCCCTGTTATACAGCTCTTATCGACTCGGCGGTTGACATTCGTGCGTTTAGGTTTAAAGAATGGGCGGATGTATGTAGGTAAATAAGGCTGTTGCACAATTTAGCTTAGTGTTTGTCAAATGCAGCAGTGGACAAACACTGCTTCACAAGTGCTGTGAAATAGTGCTACGTCTGCTCTGAATGGTCTCTCTGACTGCTCCAAAACGTCTTTCTGGTTGCTCCAAGCCTGCTACAAAAGGCACTTTTGCCTGCTCCCAAACTCATGTACCCTGTTCCACCACTGCACTTGTAATGCTACCATGATATCCAGAAAATCATTAATATAGCACAAAACATGCCCGAAAAACACTCACCACTGTGAAGCAAGCATGTGCCCGGATGTGTGTGGCACTTGAACGAAAGAATTACCATTCACACCATCCATTACTCTCCTGGAATGATTGCATTTGTTATTCAACTAACCTGTGCAGCTGTCCAAGATGTTTTCAGTAATTTTCGAGAAAAAAGCAGTGCGAGTGCACAGAGAAAGCGACAGCACATACAACAGTGCCCATATGGGTCATTATGGTGTCTTACGTTGAATGCCAGTGGCAGAGTCAGAGCAGCCGATGGACTCTGCAAGTGAGCACTCGACTCTGGCATAGAGCAACACCTCCAAATCCGTGATTGGAACACAATCCGCGACGCCGGAGAAAGCATGGGAACACGGAGGAAGTGGAAGTGCTTGAGTTGCCCAGAATACATTGCGTGTAGTTATTCCATTCTGCTAATTCTGCTGTGGAATTCTAATTCCCGCTCGTACGCAGCAGTTTCGGCGTCGCTGTCACTATCTAATGAATCGCTCGTACAGGGACTGGAGTTTCATGACTCGGAGCTGTCACTGTTGATCAGCGGAAGCAATGCCGCACGATTTGCCCATGTCATCTGCCATTACTGTCAAAACACACGACACCGGCAGCACTCCCAAGCAGCCAAACGTAGTATTACAGGACATACGTCACGCCAAGTTTCGGTCCACTCCGCCGAATTTGGCGGAGCAACTTTTCCTACTCCACAGAATGACTCCCGCTCTGAATCCACTCCGACAATCCCATTGGAACGCTTGACTCCCGCCATCACTCTGTCACTGGAACACACTTGCTCCAAAAGGAGCGGAAAAGCTTGCTCCGACTCAGCCATTGGAATTCAACATTAACCAGAAGTTGATGCATTGGCTGCCATAGCGCACAATCCTTTGCGAGATCCTGCTTTTTACTATACACCCTTTAGGGCTGCTTAGGAGCTTGGCCGGAGCCCCAGATCCCACCACCGCCCCAATACTCCATATGATAGGAGGCATGGCGATCATAAAGGACGAGCTAGCAAGTTATTGAGCTTTTTTTTTTCTTTTTTAGTTTTTGTGTGTTTCGTTTTCTACTGTCTTACTGCTTTATTTTTTTCACGGATGGGATGCAAATGTTGTGTCCTCCAGATAAAAAGGGTACATGTTCAAGGCGAACGTGTACCCTTCACGTTCAAAGGGTTCAAGTGTAGAACGCGATAGCATAATCTGGCCCCATTTGCATCATCTTCTCAATCGCTGGCCTGGCTTCGCTTCTCTTCTTGGTGGACACTTCAACCGTGCAGCAAGGAAACGAACGTCTGTGCGCATAACATTGGCCATTTCGAACTATCCTAGAATGCGTACTGCAATTACTCTTGGGAAGTGCCCACTACGCATCCGTAAGGTACCACGCACACCTGCGCAGCTGTATACTTTGTTGATTCTGTTGCTGATAATGATAATTATGCCTGAGTGCTTTGTAATGGCTACACTCGTTGTGCAGTTAACATGTTTTGACACCATGTGCGATTCTATGCTCCTGCCATGTAATATTACATGCGTTAAGGCGATTCCCCCCACTACATAACATTCATAAGTGCGTTTTTTTTTTTTTTTTCGAAGCAGCTTCAAGCAATGGTGTGGTTCCGTGGTAGAACACCTGCTTGCCGTGCAGATGGCCTGGGTTCGATTCCCACTCAAACCGAAATTTTCAAAGATGATAGTCTTTCTTGGGATACTTGAACACAGAAATTTGGGTCTGTGTCTTTCTCTCTCTCACACGATTCAGCCACCCGGCCAAAGTTTAAGCACTTGCCGAACGCCCTGCCATCTTGAACTGGTAGCTGCGTTCATACTTGTGAACACTGTCGATCAAAAAGCAAATATTACGCATATCTGAGGCACAGCATCAATACGTAAGTATTAGGTGGCGTGTTCTTTTACTAGAAAATAGATAGATACGTAATTCTAAAGACCCTAGTGTTTCTTAGGCTGCGCTGAAAATGCGATGCTATGCACAAAAAAGCCCTCTGCCGACGATATGGTGCTGCCACCTGGCAGTGACCCTGGGAACAGCATCACGGATGGCCGCGGATGAGACCAGGACGCATTTAGTACGGGCGGCAGGAGACTCGTCTTTCGACGACATTTGCAGCGAAGCACGCAGATACGTGGCCAATTTTTTTATTATTTATTTTATTTGCTTTATTCTCGATTTTTCAGTCACGGACAATGCTGATTTTCGCTCACAACCAACGACGCTGACGCTGGAATTTTTGCGAAACGAGCTCTTTATCGCATTAAAAGATAGGAATATTGGCTACCAGGGTAGCTTTGTGCTGTGAACAATGTGAGCTTTTCTTTGAATTGAAAACGAGCATGAGGCACAGGTTCTGACACAGTATTTGTCATAAAGTGGTGTTGTGCTGTAAGAAGAGTAACTTTGTTTGAAACTGTTACTGTCTGGACTGTTTACAGGACAACTCGTCTCACTGGCCAAGACATCGGAGCCGTCTGCTGACCTGTCTTTGAAGTCGGGGCTGCTGGGAAAGACGGAAAAAATACAACCTTTGTCAAAAACCAGCTCGCTAGTTTCAAGCAGTGGTCGTTAACTTGCAGACTGTGTGTGCACGAATAATCTGATTGTGGACGCCAGTTTGCGACACCACCCCACCGTGAATGAGCCAGATGTTGCTTGTTGCCACGTATGCTTCAAGGCATTGATCAGCTGGGAGCTGAGCGACGGCCCACAAGGAGCACTCGCACATAATGAACTGCACCTTCGTTACTTTGTGTAAGAACACGAAAGACTGCACAGTGCGGGACTTCCTTGCCTTGCTCTGGAAAAGGCCTACGCAAGTTCAGAAACAGGTGTATAGCCGAAAGAGAAGAGGGCTGTGCGCAAGGTCAAACACGAACTGGAGGCAGAACCGTTAAGACCACCTGTGTGCACAACAGGCGTTTGCAACTATTCATTTTTATTCTATGTGAAGCAGAATGTCTCGCTCACATTTCAATGCATTTTTAAACTGATGCAATATATTTTGTTCAATGGTACCGCTTGCTTCTGTCTTTGGATGTTTATAAGTACACTCAAAAACACAAGTTGTATGAAATTCTGTTTATTTATTAAAGGGACCGTGAAGTGGTTTTCATAATTTCGTACAAATGCATTGATCCACTAAAGCAAGTCATAGGGATCATTTGCAGACAGATTGAAGCTCTCTGCTTCAAGTGTGTCAGTTATTACAAGACTTGAAACATGCGAATTGCTAACACATCTCACTGGCACAGTTGAACGAGTTTTCAACTTCCTGCTTTTATTATATGTAGCATTGTTCCATTTTACGTGACACCGGCAACCGATCCGATTGGATATGTCCACTCGGTGTCACTGAACCGCCTGTAAACTGGGAGCATCATCTGCCTGGGTCACAGCATGCTCCATGTTGACGTGAGCTGTGCGGCAGTGTTTATCTCGAGGTTTCTTTTCTCGGACACCATGAATTGCCCTAGCTGCATTGTGTGCTGCAAATCTAGCGATTAGTGACTTGTAATGCTGCGACATTGTGTAAAGTCATTCCACTTTGCGGGTTAAAGGCATGTCTAGGCATGCATCGTGTAAAGGCTTGTAAGGCTACTGGCGAGTGGAGTCGCTTCAGCTTGTCGGTGCAGTGAGCGTCGGGTTGTCACTATACTATAAACGCCAAGATCATCCAGGTGGCTGTGGCTGTAGCGTCAACCCTAAAGACAGAACCACATTTCCAGAGTTTATGCTTATCGGTAATCGTTCTCAAGTACTTTTTGTTTATTTGCATATTTCTTGATGTTTGCAGATTGTCGGCGTGCAGGAGACTAAAATAAGAACAGCTGGTTGTGTTGCGGCCCCATGGCAGCGCAGAGCTGTTTTGGGGGAAAAAGTGCACTTTACAGGAAAAGCCCTTTGGAAAAAAAAAAAATTAGCAGAGCCGATGCGCACCTATGTAGTCCTGGATTTTGCTGCTTTGTTAAGTATTGCAAATTTTCTTTCTTCCTCTATTTGCTTCTTCTTTTTGTTTGTTCTATGTCTTCTTTTCTCTGTTTATTTCTATTTATTTTATGACGCTCTCTTTCGTTGATCTCATTCTGCATTTCTTTCTATTTTTCTACTTCTCTCTTTCGCATTTTTTTTCTGTGCTATTCTTTACTCTCCCCTCCTCCTTTCCCACCCCCTTGCTACACTATACTATACAAGCAGAGTCCTTCAGTGCTTTTCTGGTCACGAAACTCCGCCCGCAGTTTCATACAGGGACAGAGGCGGACGCTAAGGTCGCCGCGGTCAACAAGGCACCCTACCCCCCGCGCGCTTCTAGCGCCGCCGCGCGGCAGCTGCGGCGACATAGCAAGCTCTGCCCATAGCGTTACGGAGGAGTTTCGTGACCAGAAAAGCATTGAAGGACTCTGATATAAGGCAAGGCTATGCTATGCTCTGGTGGCGTGTCTGGATGGCCGAGTGGTTAGGACGCTCGCCCTCGGATCGAAGGTACGCGGGCTCGAATCCCGCCTCGTAAAGAATGTTTTCCGGCAAGAATAGCCCTCTTGCTTTATATCTTTCCGTCTGTCTCTTTCTCTCAGCCATCAGGGTTATTACAGGCCTCGCCGGAGAAATCGGCGCACGTGTTTTGGGAGCGAAGCAGGTGAAGAAGAGAGCGCATGCCGGTTCATGGTGATGATAGTTTTGGGTCACGACATTTTGTGCCAAGCGAGAACATCTTCGCTGTGAAAAACTTGACCTTTTAAGTGGCCCTGCAGCACTTTTTGGGCATGGTCAGAAAATGCTGCCGATTGGTAGTCGAGGCTCCTGCGAACGTGTGAGCCAAACAGCGCAGTACGCGGCATTTACCCAAAAGCGCAGGGACACGGTCTTTGGCTGATTTGAAAACGCCGCGTTAAGTGCCGCGCTCTGCCCACCGCGCTCGTGACCACAATGAAAGTGAGGCTCGCGTTCAAAGAAAAGAAAATGCTCAAAGCCATGATAAACGGACGTAGCACCTCGTCATGTCCTCCTCCCTCCCCTTTGTAGATTTTAGCGTGCTCGCTGGGACAAAAGGAGAAAAAACAGCGCTTGGAGAGTGCGAGAAAACCCTTAACTCTGCCGGTACTTGACGGATTCTCAAAAAAAATTCGGCGGTCGATCAGTGAGGCAATAAAATCCGATGACGTCATTCAATGATTATTTGAAAAAGTGTTACGGAGTCCCCTTAAGGGCAATAAGGGTTTCAGAGAACGGCACGCGGCAGAAATCGGTTGCAGTATTCCTACAAACGAAGTGAAGCCTCCATTGAATTGATGACGCCTTCCAAATCGAATATGATCAAACTGTAGACTCTGGAAGAGTTTTGATAAAGGTTTTATGGCCTGCACGGCGGACATTAAAGATTGATATTATTCTTTGCCACGGGATAAGCTCCTCATTTGCGTGGAAGAGTGCGTAACCTTCCAAAATGCACTAGGTATGTACAGTCAACCACAAAAGTTTACGGACCACGCGAGCGTGTGGCCAAGAGCCTCTTCGCGACACTTCCGCTACGTCAGCGGCGATCGACAGCAGCGCAGCGCCCGAGACGCATCCCTTCCTTAATCGATGGCCTGTCTGTTTTCCGACTGGGCAGAAATATTCTTAGCCTTTCACTTTTTCACGAGACGCGCTCTTTGGCGGCCGCGGTCTATCCGCATAACTGTTATCAGTCGCAATCTTTCTCACAGTGATACCTACCCAACGGCACGCCGTTCGAGGCACGCCGTGATAGCTTTGATCCTGCTATCAAAGTGTGACGGTCATACTGCACATAAGCGCTTTGCGTGAAAACTGCGAACTAACAATGCGTTGCGAGGCACTAGAAGATTGTAAGGCCAGTGAATAACAATAAGACCCATTTCCGGCCCAGCGCTGCGGTCGACGGTAGATGGCGCACCGCTAGGTGGCTCGGACAGGCAGTTTGGCACGCGCTCGCGTGGTCCGTAAAGTTTTGTGGTTGACTGTACGTCTATTGCAGGTCTCCTAGAATTGCTGTGTTTTTATCTACAGTCTTCTTATACTGAAAGACGGAGTTTGCATAGGCTCTTGTAGCGCTCCACTTCTTAGCGACTTATTGCCTTAGGCGCGCATCCCAGCTCCGGCCCACTGTGGTACTGATTTTTCAGCGGCTCAAAAATATTTTTTTTTTCAAGTCACAGTTTCGCCGCAAGGGCGAAGCAATGAATGCGATAGCAATTACTGTCTGCGTATCACAGTCCAATTTGTTAAAAAATTGGACTGCGATACGCAGAAAGTCTAGCAGCTCGACACTTGCAGCGCGCTGCTCAAACACAAAGGGCGGACGAAAATAACATGGGTATACACAGGAAGAGTGCGAATTAACTGTCACAGTTAGTCTGTGCTCGTGTTGTGCGTGCATTACCGTTGAGCAGCGCGCTGCAAATGTAGACTGTTGTTGTGCCTCAGCACAAAGGCCACAATGTTGCCGACTTTCCAAAATAGAAGGATACTGGAAAACGGAGTCTTGCCCAGCCGGCCCCGACAACTGACGCCAGTCGTTGTTCTTCCACGCTGCCTAGCGACTGAGAGCAGCATTCCTGAGGGGGATGGAGGGGACAGACAATGGCGCGCCCAACACCTGCAACCAGCGAAAAGGCCACATCACAATGGACTGGTACCTGATTTAAGGCCGTGCCGGTCCGTTGTTAGTGGAGTCGCCCCCGCCCCAGCCGACTAGGTCGTGCTGGAAGGCCTGTTGACTGAGATCGAACAATGCAAATAAGTGTACATAAAGTCTTTTCTCTGTTCAACTCGTCGTGATGAATGCTCAGGGCACGACACCCACTCGTGGTCCCCCCGGCTACGCTACCCGAGTCGCAACAACGGTGACAGCGATGGGATACCACGGCCCGTATCCTCAGCTGTGCACTATGAACGCGACACCAGTAGCAACACTGCACAAACAACTAGCCCCTACTTTGGCTCTTCTAGCTAATAGCTCACTCCTTTCTCAAACACGGCTGCTGCAGTAGGGATGGTAAAATCGATGAACGATTAATCGATTAATCGATTAAAGGTCCACAATTAATCGATTAATCGTAATCGATTTCCGCCGCTCGATTAATCGAATTAATCGATTAAAACTATTCGATTAATCGATTACGGCACCCCCCAATCCCGCCCCCCAAACTCGCCCCTTGGCTGGAGCGCATGACTGCGAGGCGCGCTATCCTGAGACGCAGATGCCGTGCACATCGTCTCTCTTTCACTGATTCCACTACAGCGCATATTCCTGCGCTAGCAGAACGAGCCCGGAGGTGGCGGCGGCCATACCCCATAGAAAAAGATATGATGTCGCCCTGATCTCCGTCGCGTACGGCGTCCCACTCCAAGCACTCCCCAATGCTTCAAGCCCGGGCAGGAGGCGGCTCCCCACCATCGAGGCAGAAATGAACTTGACCGCTTCTCTCCAGCTCACAGTCTACTGCTGCTCGCACCACGCGCACTTCTACGCAACTGCGTTGCACCAGTTGCACTGGAGGACGATCCGATGAACCAAATGCCTTCTGAGTTCAAGACATACTATAGTAACCCTGTAGTCGATCGCCGCACCAATCCGAATTCACATGAGACTTGGCACAGCATGCGAACTGGCCTAGATAATGTGTTTCACGTTGCAATGGAGTATTTGCCAATTCCTGCTACGTCAGTAGCATTCAAGCGCCTTTTTTCGCATGCTGGATGTGTGGCGACCCAAAGGAGGTGTCGGTTGTCGCCCGAGCATCCCGGGCAACTGACATTTATTCGCTCAGTAGCAAAATGCATGTGGTTCGGAGCAGCAACCCCATGAAACAAAACAAAAGGGGACTGTTGAGAAAGTTAGCAGCACGGCGATTCGCCAAATTTCAACACAGAAGTTTATTCTTTTCTGTAAATTCCACACGTGCCAGCGCATCGTCTTGTTGCTTATTTTGTTCGTGTTCGTTTTTCGCCGCGCTGTTTCATCGTGTTGCCGCATAAACGCATCTCTCTTTACATTTGATAAACGAATAGTTTTCGTCGCCTGTAGTGTCAATCGCAACTTTCTTTGTATTTTATTCAACCCTCAGATTTTACTCGTTTTTTGTGTAAGTGCGGCATTGTAATATGCGCTGCTTGTTTCCTGACTGGTCCTTAGTGCAGTTCTGTTTTGCTCTTTAGCAAATAAAATATTGTTTACCAATGAAAGAGAGAGAGAAAATATATTACAAGGCAGAGAGGGTGGCCTGAGCTAGTACGCCCCTGCCTTCTACTCTGCACCGGGGAAAACGCAACGGGGGAAAAAGAATGATGAAGTACAATGATGGGGAGATGATTAGGTAATCCGTATATACATAATAAGACACGTTTGCTAGCGTAAAGAAGACAAGGACGCTAGTAACCATCTTTTATTAAGCTGTATACCAACTAGCCCAACTGTCCGTCTTATACGTTTTATACCATTTTCATAATTGTTCAGCTAGCTTTCTTGCGATGCAGTTAGTCCAATTAATGGGAGCTAGTGACTTCTTCAAACAGAGTGTTCGAGCGCGGTTTGCTTGCGCTGGAATGCGGAAAATGTAGACTCGGCTCTCTTGACACGAACACGCATAATAGACAAACGCCAGCACGTGCAACTACGACCTCGTCTCCACTTGAAGCACGAAAGTTGCTGCCATTAGCTGAGAGAACATGTAGCGCAGGAATGCGCACTCGCGAATTGTGAAAAAGGTCTTATAGAATTTTATGTAATTTATGTAACTTTACGCGTCGGTTTACCGAACGTCTAGCATCCAGTGTATTACTATTTTAGAAGTAACCTTGTAGCACTTAGTAATACTGTATGGTCGCCTACTTAGGGAGAAATACAGCTTTCAGCTAGAGGCCCCCGTCTTCTGCTGTGACAAGAAAGAAGGACAGTCACGAAATTTATATTTTAATGTCTGAAACATGAGCAGGGGCGTAGCCAGAAATTTTTTTCGGGGGGGGGGGGTTTAACCATACTTTATGTATGTTCGTGCGTGCGTTTGTAAGTGTGCGTGTATATATACGCAAGCAAAACTGAAAAATTTCGGGGGGGGTTTGAACCCCCCCAACCCCCCCCCCCCCCCCTTGGCTACGCCCCTGGCTGCTGTGGTCTCAGCGGCTCTGCTACGCGCAGATCGTGGGTTGTTGGAACGCGGTGCGAGCTGTCATAGCGAAGAAGAAACGCAGGATTTCTCGATATATCGGTCACGATCCACTTTCGCGGTCGTATTATCCAGTTTTGGCAAAAATGTGATGGTATTAAACGCATGAAAATGCATTATATTTAAGGGATGTTGGCAGGAAATAAAAACGAAAACGTATTAGGCTGAAAAACGTATTATGCAGAATCGGTTCAACGAGATTTCACTGTATATGTATGCTATAGATTAAGCGTTAGGAGAGGTGTTTGCGATTCACAGTGCAGTGAAGCCAACTGTCTCTAAACTGAACAAATGCTTATGAATGCTAAACAAAAAAAAATTCGGCAGATCCCACGTACCGTGGGAGTCGATGTTATGCGAAGCATGCGGCGGGTAGGTGACTGTGGCGTAACTTTTTTGCTGAGCGACACGTTACAAAATGGCGCTAAAGATTTGTATAAATTTTATACGCACACTTATATATGTTGAAGAGCCGCATATGTGTTTTATAACCAGTTGTTTACGGTTGGGTAACGCTGCCAATGGCAACGTGGGTATGACCAACACCAGAAGCGGTAAGCTGATATGTAGAGTACGTGTCCCGAGAACGCACGCACGTTTCACGAACCCGTGTGCATGTGTGCAAGAAGTTCTTGACAGTTCTTGAACAAGGGCATCATCACCGTGATCAGTGAGGATCCGGTCGTGATCGTGGCGACGAGGGGTCCATGTGTAGTGAAGTATGTGGTATAGTAGAGCTGTTGAAATTCATGGATGCCTCGGTGATTTCGTCGACAAATTGTCTGTCGACAGAGCCGGCGACATGTCGGAACCTGAAGCCACCCTTCGCGTTGGTGAGGTATAGGCCGTCGAGGCTGGTAGGCCTGGATAGTGCTACGTAGACCAACATCAGTGGACGGTGTTTGTCGTATTTGTAGACTACCTGGGCGTATGTGGCCTACGTAGCCTAGTCTACAAAGCGGCTGTCAATCAATCTGGCATCATCCTCGGTCAGCATGAGGCCATCGCCCAGCCTCGTAAGAAATGAAGAGGACACTGCGTCGTACTGGCGGACTAAGTGCACTTTACGGTGCGATGCTGTGGATATCATATGTAACTTTTGTTAATGCATTCCTCCGGGGTCGAGCAATGCTTCAGTATAGCTTGCTGAATCAATCATAGGAATACAAACGTAATGTTTATTAGACTGCTATAAAAGCGGAGCCAACACTGGAACTACAGATGTTAATCTGGTATGACGCCTGTATCGTAGGAGTAGACATCGTAGGAGTATCATGTAGTGTTTATTGCTTTCTTGTAAAATTAGATAGCCATCACCACAACCACAATTGACGTTGCACCGATATTACGCCTGCGTAGGCTGTTTTTACAAACCAATTTATAGACCTGGCGTGGCTCAGTGGTAGAATACCTGATTGCCACGCAGAATGCTTGGGTTCGACTCCTGCTGGGATCCTAATTTTCATTCTTTCCATTCGTTGAGCCAACGCTGCCGATGTTGGTTTTCCGTAACGCTATAGCATTTAAGTTAACAATGTCTGTTCTCGCCGTTCCTGGGTAGATAAACTGTCAATCACCTGTGGCGCATACCCGTACACCGCGGCCCGTGGTAAACGGGTATGTGCCACACGTGTCTAGTGGAAAAGGTTTGACGACGTACGCGACACGATTTTAACGTTATTCATTTCATGACCCGGCAGTCATATTCGTCAAATCATCTTACCCTCCCATGCAAATTTTGGTCTACACCAAGTTAAGGAGGTGATCATGAGAGCACCCAGACGTAGGCGGCTAGATAGATAGATAGATAGATAGATAGATACGTAGATAGAAACGCTCAAAGTGCCAGAGGTTCGCTAAGAAATGCTTCGCATTTAATACATATATATTCCGAATGTATTTCGGGCATTCATTCAACGTGTCAATCCAATCAAGCAATAAATGAAATTATTTTGGAAACTATTTCTCAAAAATAAATCGGGATGTAAAGGCTTAAATATATGTGAGCTCAAAATAAGTAACATCAGTTGACTCACTGCATTCAGAACCTCAGGCACGACAATGCTATATTTTATTTTCACTACCACTTGCCTAATAAAGTAGGCAAAATACATGCGTCTTTGCAATTACAGCAGACTTGTGATGCACAACTAAAAGAATGAAAATTGAGTGGCAAGCTTAGCAGACCAAGGTGAACCATTACTGATTCACGAGCAGGTAGCGCACACTCAGGTGCCTCGTGAAACAGTATCCTGTGCCAAGACGCTCTGTCGAACAGGGTGGTGACCCGTGGTTTCAGGAGGCGTTGCCCGTGGTGTTCAGTGTCTCAGTTAATTGCATTCAGCAGTACAACGATACCTGTTTACACCTATGGGTCAATTCACTGCGTAAATTGACCCATAGGTGTAAAATCCAAAGAACACCCATGGGTGTTTAACGGAACATACACCCATTGTACACCCAAAAATAAAAAAGGGTGTGCGAAGGGTGTGCAAAGAAGACATTACACCCTTTCGGATAATATTGACAGAAAAAAAGGGTGTACGATAGGTGTTTCATCGCAAATACACCTATAAAAGTGTGAAACGGTTTGCAGTGTAGCGAACATCACTTCAGGGGTCACGCGATTGTTACACTGTACGGATCCACAAGCTTTAAGGCACGAGGATAAAATCAATATTCACATCGCGTTCAGATGTGATGGCGTGTCTCGCATCATTAATGAACGCTTGATCATATTCAGTAAAACACACTCTATACCTTGTTTCGCGCACGCATCCAGTTACGTGCCAGTATTTACCGGAAAGTACACAGAGCGTGAAACCGCCGGCATTTGTGTTTCTTCATCTATAAATCGTACAAGTGAGCGAGTGAAAACATTTATTAAAATAAAGGGAAACCGCAGCGTCGTTCCAAGGGCCCTGGGCGTGGGTGCGAACTCCGCATCATTTCTTGTCATCAAGAGCCTCTATTCTGCTGTACACTGCCTATACTTACTATACTATACTGTACTATACTATACTATATTACACTATAATATATCATACCATATTCACTATACTATACTATACTATACTATACTATACTATACTATAATATAATATAATATAATATAATATAATATAATATAATATAATATAATATAATATAATATAATAGGAGTCCATCCATCCGCACCTCCAGATCCCGGCCGCGGCGGCTGCATTTTCGATGGAGGCGAAAAAGTTTGAGGCCCGTGTACTTAGATTTAGGTGCACGTTAAAGAACCCCAGGTGGTCGAAATTTCCGGAGCCCTCCACTACGGCGTCTCTCATAATCATATCGTGGTTTTGGGACGTTAAACCCCAGATATTATTATTATCCGCACCTCCACTCCCCCCACACAATTACCTTAAGTGTCAACCTATGGCACAATAAATGTTAACTCGCCTATCGATCCCGCAGTATTCGCTCAATCTTCTTCGAGGGGCGCAGAATGGCATGCTTACTTATTACCGGTGCACAAACGATGCAATATTTCTCCTAATACAAACTGACTGACCGTGGCGGAAATTCTCCGCGTCTGATGCAGCTGAGGCTTCCGTTATTCTGTCAACACGCGATGACACCGCGGCCCTCAGCTTAGCGGTTTAATTCAAGCAAGAAAAAAGAGCGGCAGTTTGTATGGGGCATGCTAAAGTCACTGTAAAGGGAAAAGTACCGCGTTCGTTTTCTCTTCGCTGCCGCGCCTTTTCGGCGGCTTCGCCACACAAATTGTCCAGCGCGCTCGCCTCGCTGCGTGTATCCGAAACATATCCCCTAGGATGGCTGGGACCCATACTGCGCCGCTATTGGCCGGAGATGGTCACGTGACCTACACGCACTTCCGGGAATTTTTTTTTGTTTTTGTTTGTTTTACGCCAACATGGCGGCGTCCATAAGCGAAGCCGCGTCCGCCGTAGAGATGACGTCGATATGTTTGGGCTTTTGGGACGGCGGCGTTTTTGTCCGCTGTCGGCGGGCGTGGAAGACGCGGCACTTGTACGCCTTCGGATGTTAGCTGTTTTAAGGTAAGTAGTTGTCTTACCTGTGGTATTTACGCTGCGGTCTTCTGTTCCGCGCGTAATCTACGCGTGTTTCAAAGTTGCAGTCTTTTGTGACGGGGTGCTGCTTCTTGCTATACCGCACGTTCACCCAAGAGTCCTTTGTCATCTTTTTCTTATGACGCGATGCACCGCCTTCCAGCTTTCGCGCTGTATAGTACCACTGCTTATGAAACGCATAGTAGCGGTTGGAGCCTTGGCGTTCTCTAGATACAAGTATACTCATTTAGGAAGGACACTGAAATGCGCATAGCGGGTGCTCCCCCCCTCCCTTTTTTTTAACACAGACTAGTGGGATGCTGTCAACATTTAGCAGTAAAAAATACACGGTGAAGATAAATCGTCTTTCGAAAATAGTAACTTAGCCTGTCCGATTATCTCTTCGCCAATCCGTAAACTTTCAAAGCCTTTGATCACTCTATCACATTAAAAGTAGGGAGCGCAGTTCTCCTTCTCATAGACTGATGGTTAAACTAACGCCCAAAAAAGTTTTGTGCTGTTTTGAAAAATTGAAATAAGAAGCAGTAAACGGTACATGCCAGCTTCAATGCATATCTCTGTCATGTTGAAACATGCAGTGCAAGTAGTAGTGTCCACTGTTGCCCATGCAACATGAATATTGAGAAAAAAAAGTATTATTGTGAAACAAAAGTTGGTTATTGAATTCAAAAATATAATTGGACAGTACAGACACGCATGATATTTGCAGACACAGTTATTAGAAATATTGTACACATTCATTTTATTACTGTCACTGAACATATTACACATGAGTGCTGCTGATACAGATATGAGAAATGAACTGCAAATATTTTTTGCATGAAAAAAAGAACTGCGAGGAAGCATAGTGAAATGACAGACAGTATGAAAAGACAAAGACAAAAGGAGACAGACATGTGCACTCATAAAAAAAAAAGAAATGCTCTATATTTCATGCACTTCTGAAAATGAAATAATTTGCGAGTCAGTGCACACGTCTGTCTCCTTCTGTCTGTGCCATTTCGCGCCGTTTATCATTTCGCTGTGCATCAAAACCAACTAGCCCACAAACAAGCATTAACTGCAGGAAGCTTTCCTAGACTGTGACATGTTTTGAAAGAAATGACTGTGAGAGAAGAGTACTTCACAGTGCATGTTATCCAAGACATAATGTCATGACCACATTGAAAGGACACTTCCGGGACCCTATTTAAAATACTATGTTAGACGACAAGGCTGAAGATCTTTTACTTGAAGCAGGATTAGAACACCACAATACGTGAAGCGGTGTTAAATTTTGGAACAAACTGTGTGTTCTAATACCTTGAAGAGATGCCATAAAATTGCACCAGAACACCATTCACAGAAAGACATGTGCTCTTACCCTTTTCTTAAATAGTGTGTTCCCTCGTCCGGTTGATGCAAATGCATGGTCCACCCGATGTCGCTTTCTTTAGGGTCTGTCTGCAGCTTAGAGTTAGTCTTAATCGTTCTAGTAATTTTCTGCGTGGTATCATGTTGTTCAGCAAGCATCAACTCCCCCAAGAAAATGTTTTTGAACATCAGTCTTGCCTTGGAGGTAGCACTAGGCATACAATACAGCTTGGTAAGCACAGATTTGAACCTGAAAATCTGATTTATTTATTGATTTATTTGTTTATTTTAGTTATCTCGTACGTACTGTCGGTCTTGGGCAGGAGTGAATATAAAACGATGCAAGAATAAATGAAACAACATGAGAATACATAAGAGAAATTGTCGTGTACGGAACCTTACTGCTGCATGTGACAGCACTCGGCACTGCACACGACAAAGTAAATGTTAAATGGCATAGCTAGTTTATCAAAAGCAAGCAAAGAATACTATTACACACCTAGTTGATCAGAAACAAGAAAAAGAGATATGAGAGGAGAAATCACAGCAAACAGTACGAGATTGTATCTGAAAAAATCACATACACAGCATCTTAATGTCGTCGCGTATGACAAGTAAGGAGTAAAAAAACACAGCTACTTAAAACAAACAAAAAAGAATTACCGCACATTAAAGGTGCATGACTAGTGTAAGGAAGGCCGCGAAAACTATTAACGGGAACAATCGAATGCACTCAAGAAAAACCAACTAATTCGGCATTGAGACACCTCGGCAGGCAGATCCTTTGAAATATGGGTACTACTGCGAATGAACATGTTTTGTGCTGATATTCGCTGACCTTCATTGGATGAAAGGCCCAGATTTGCCACTTCTGTACTGTTGGAAAGCATTGTTTCTGATCTGCTCCTAGTTCTGTTTATCTATTCCTATTTCAGTAGGCTGGCGACTAAAATTTCAAAAAGATTGGGCAGGATCTGCAGTATCATATAATTCACTCTTATTGCTTGTCATTAAAAATGAAATTACCAACAGGGACATGCCCAGCACAAGGTCCTTTCAAATGGCGTGGTCTAATGTGTACTTAGGGATGTGATCAATTGTAACCAATTTTCCGCAGCTTCTGGAGCAGCTAAAACCTCACTTTCGAGCAGGAAAGCAGCCTTTTGGAGCAGTTGCCAGTCACGCATTTTCTAACACACATTTTGTCGCTAAACACGAGTAGTTTACCATGTTTAACAAAATAAATGTATGCACACATGCATGTATACTTGTCTATGATGTCCCAAAAGGTGAAATTAACCCACAGCATCTCGACTTTCTGCTGACAGCCCTAGATTTCTATATATCCATGACATCAGGCTGCCCGACATTTCCTTGTGATACACATCTCATTTGCTAATCAGTATGGCTTTCCCTGATTCTTCAAGATGCATAAATTTTCCACTCATATACTGTTTACTATCAGAAAGAACCAGCCTTGTGATGACGCCTGTGCTTTCAATGCGGCCTAGGCATTCGAGTTACGTGGAGAAGTACACGCTGTCGCACTTTATGGCCAGACTCGTTAGGCTTTTGGTTCTTTTGCAGTTAATAAATAATTGGTATATTGTAAATTCAAACAATGAGCAACATTAAATTTGCTAGAATGAAAGGTTTCGCATTTTATTTAAACAGGTTTTCTTAACTTGCACTTTAGCTGAAAAGTATTTGTATTGTATTTCACCGTGCTATCCCAGCAAAATCCCGCCGCCCACTGCAGTGGGCTGACATTGTTTATAAATTCTGTCCATTGTATGATATTAAAACTTCAGTGACCTGCATAAATCCGTTAGAAGTCAGAAGAAATAGCAATCAAAATCAAATTTTTTCTAAAATTACCGAACTCGAACACCATGTTTTAATCACATGTGCATACTTCTTACTGTAGTTAATACAGTCAGTCCTCACATAAAAGACTGGAGTCACACAAAAACTTGTAAGTCTGTGCTTGTTTGTCTCACTTCCTTCTTAGTCTCCTGCCCCAACAGTCAATTCAACCAAGATGAACGCTCACCAACTAGCCCAAATTTCTACACTGCTTACTCATGATACATAGCAACTTCAGCTTCCACCTCCCCCTTCCCAGTGTTGCGGTCTGGGTCAGTACAACAAACTCTCATACAACCTTCCAGGTTGCATGAGATGGCGGCAAGCACTGTGTTCATGTCTTTGCTGCTCAAGGTCGTCACAATGGGCAAAGTTGTAGCACAAATGACGGGTAGGTATGAACATTATTGCTGCAATTTACTTGCTCATCACCATTAACTCAATTTAATACATATGCAGACCCTCGTTGGTGTTCGCCCAGCCGTACGTACTTTGCTAACAGCCGCCCTACTGCTCGTTCACCGTCACCCCAACCACGCCGCTATTCCATGCTGACCAACTAAGTATCATCTCGGACGGAAAACGAGATCATGCAGCTCCTAGAGGTAGTGCTGCATCATTTTCGACTGATCCCAATCCTCTGTTGACACTCCCTACGAACAAGAACCTAATAGAAGTGCATGTTGTCAGTATTTCTTTCACGGCATTAGTCGATACTGGAGCTCAGGTGTCCATAATGAGTGCTCTCTCTGTCGCCGACTCAAAAAAGTACTCATGTCTGCTATAACTAAAGCCGCACACGTCACCGATGGTGGAACTGTTGCCGTCACTGGGATGTGTACAGGTTGAATAAGCATTGCCGGCCACCATGATCCCGTCTATTTACAGTGCTCAACAATTGCTCTCACAACCTAATAATTTTGCTTTTGTGTAAAAATGTTTGAAGAGGAAGACCTTAGAAAGTTTTTGGTACTGGGAAAGCATAGAACGACCCTGCAGTCTGCTGTACGCAGTTTTTTTTTAATTGCCTTTGTCTTGCTCCTATTTTTACTTTCAGCAGAGAGCCAGAAGACTGCACTGGAAACTCCATTCAACACCATATTGCAGAACATACAGTGACGTGACCCCAAGGCCCCCGAGTATTTTCTGACATTGTTTCCACTATTGCAATAAATGATGAGATCACACACACTCTACTAGAATAAATGCAGTTGTCGTGCGCTTACAGCAAATAAACTTCTTCAAAGTCTAATTTGTTTTGCGACTCATTTATGTTGCTTCCCCAACACCCACCATTATTCACAGCCAGGATACTAACTACCAGATGGACTGGTCCCACCCATGAAAATGTCATAGCTATTTAGCAAGCACAGGAGATATACTTTTGTAATTAGAGCGCAGGGTTTACGAAAGGACACAGTACATGGGTCTGCAATTGAAAATACACTATCTGACCTTGGAGTCACTGAAAAGTAAGTAGTGTCTGTGGCCCAATCTAAAATGAGACATGGGACAACTTAGTTACAAGATTCCTTGAGTAAATTCATTCTGTATGTGAATCTAGCAGTACAAATACAAATGAGGCTTATGAGAGCTTTGTTCCTTTATTAAAATATGCTTAGTATAATGCTTTACATTTCACATGGTAAGGGCTCCCAAGAAAGGTAGAAAGTCTCGGATTCCTTGTAATTGTCTGCAAATGTTTCATAAGAGATGCTTCCATATGTCATGAGAAAAAAGGACTTTAACAGTATTTTGGCAATGAACTAATGCAGATATAACAAAGTGCTTGAATCGAACTGAAGATGTGCAGATTAGAACCTCTACCACAAGGTAGTGCTCTAGTTGAAAGACGTGACGTGCAAACATAGACACACGAGAGAAGACATTGCAATCACCGCCTAACAACTGAAAAGGCACACAGTGGCCGAAAAGAAAGTACCTAGACACGAAACTTATCTGCGCATGCCCAGGCAAGATGTGATACCTATCAGTCCGCACACGTGGTGGTACACGTGAGAGATAATCGTTCAGGCATTTAATTTCTTTATGCGCGTTAACTGACGGCTGGCTCACGCGTGCACTACCATTATTATTTACACGCCATGCCTGAACTATCAGACGTGTTGCTTCATTCCTGTGCCTGTAGAAAACTGCGCATTCATCGAATTTTGTCGTGCATTTACACTCTCGACAATGTCAAGATAGATGCATGCATCATTAACTTGCATAAAGCAGAAATAAAAATCCTGAACAGTTATCGATAGGTATCACCTCTTGCCTGGGCCTGCGCAGGCAAGTTTTTATGTTTACTTTCTTTTCCGCCGGTATGTGTCCTTTCAGTTGTTAGTCGGCGTTTGTGGTGTCTTGATATCTCTCTCCTGCCCGTGTTTGCACGCCCTGTCTTTTAACATGAATGCGAACTAGCTCAGCTCTCTTTTATTGTAGTGCTCATGCCGATTTGTCTCTTCCTGAATGAATGTCATCCAATTCATTATAAGTAACATAAAAGCATCAAATCTGGAAGCATTCTTAATCTGTATTTCACGCCTGTCATGTCATGACAATTATAAAGCGCCTTGTTATCCATAATAAAAAACACAAGGGCCTTTTAGGAAGCGTAACATGAGTAATGCATATTTCAAACCAGGACCGTACGCAGGAATTTTTTTCGAAGGGTGTTCGTGTGTAGAACAGCTAACTGCGGCAACTGGTGGTCGCTGTGAAGGCATGGAACTATTTTAGTGTCACACGAAAAGTTAAAGCACGAAAAAATTTTGGGGGGTGTCAGAACCCCCTCAACTTCTCCTTAGTTACGGCCCTGTTTCAAACCCCCGTTCATATATATGTCTAATAAATACACTAGTGCCAAATAATGCCAAATGTCTTATAATTTATTCAATTAAGAGCTTACTTGACCTGTTAACCATCCTTGTCCATTTCATTCAAAATTTGTCACGCTTTTTCCCAGAAAAAGTACTATAGCGTCCATATAACTTGTAACCTACTTTGAAAACACACACCTATTTTGTAACAAGAGTCGGTATTTTAGAATAACAGAGAACTGAGCTAGTTGGTACGTTTTCATTCTAAAAAGACAGGGCGTGCAAACACGGACACAAGAAAGGAGTCAGGACACCACAAAGCACAAACGGCATTTGTGGTGTCCTGACTTCTTTCTTGTGTCTGTGTTTACACGCCCTGTCTTTTTAGAATGAAGAGTCGGTAATAGTTCATTGAAGCACTTTCACAGATACTTTTGCTTGCATCAAGAACCTGCTATATATTATACTTTTGCTAATAAAACAGCAAATCGTTAACGAAGTATTGAGCCTTAGCAAACAATGTATTGTACTAGCAATCTACTTACTGATGTGATAAGCAAGCCTGATAAAAAACTAGACACAATATACAATTGAATGGAAAGTCGCAGTCAGTGTAGAATGATAATATACAGAAAAATAGCAGCATGGTTTACAAGTTGAAGAGGTTCCAGCTGGCATTTGGTTTCTCGTTAAGAAATATATGTGCAGTTGGGCAGGTAATGATGTATACATCAGAATAAACAGTGCACTGTTCTGTTAGACAAGCGGAAAGGGAAAACAAACACTTTTTAAGGATGGGATGGGATTTTGCTTGCTATTTTAATGTCATTAGTGAACCTTGAACATCACATTAATAAAGAAGAGTCTGTGCTCCAATTTCACGACATATGTCGTTATTTCTGTACTTCATATTCAAGTGGTATGTGCATCCATTTACTGGAGTAATTACTGGAGGGCAGGGGGTGGGGGGTAGTTCTAGGGGTGCTGTATATTTTGTCTTTGCATATTTCTTACAGTAAATATGTTCCTACTATAATGTACCACGTTGAGAGTTTGCAAAATATAGGTATATATTCTCCAAGTACATCATTTCTTGGATCGACTTCTGCTTTCTTCTGTTCGTGCTCTTTTTTTTTCTGATCATGTCGTTAAGTTTGTTAACCGTCCTTCATTTCAATGTATGTCCTGTTTTGGTTTCGATATTTGGGCCCTGATGGGCAATCAATTGGCATTACTACTTGGTTCTGCATGTCCAATTCACTGTGATGGATGCATTGCATGCTGACATGTACATAACATGTCCCATTACATGTTGAAGTAGTAGTTCAATGCAGCAGAGCACCCATTAAAATTACATTAGTTCACATAAAAGAGTATGCTTTGCTCCCTGCCTTTTTCAAAATGAGGTACTACACTTACCAGAAGCTTGGAAGTTTATCATTTAGAAAACGCAGTTCCCGAAGCATGTTTTTTTTTTTTTACATTTGCGTGCGCTAAATTTTAATTTTAACGGCATCGAGCTGTGTTGTGAAGAATGAACAAATATCCACAAAGTGCCTCCTGTCTTTTCTTTCTTTTTTTTTTTTTCACCGTAGCTGAATAAGAATGCACTCATACGCCAGCAAAATTAAGTTATAGGGTTTCTTGCGTCGTGTCAATTGTTATTGTTATTATTATTAGGTTTTAATACATAGAGAACACGAAAGCACAGAGGAAACAGAGAGGGTACAGGCTGACAACTGCCACCTAAAGGAGCACAATGCCTGAACGTGCAGGGGGAACAGAGGAAATGAAGATAGGGGGGAAAGAAAGAGGAGAAAAAAACAAATAACACAGACGTAAACACAAATTAGCACGTGCTCGCTGCATAACGAATGCGGGACACTAAAAATTGTGCTTAGTGTCTCACATGACCCACATGACGGACTGTCTACACGTTCTTGACGGAATAATATCCCACGCACTCATACAGAGCCAACTTATATAAGAGGGCTCTGTCACGACGAGGCAATCCACGACCACGAATACGGGGAGGGAACAATCCGCTTGCTACACGCTGGTCAGGGTGCTGCTTCAGAAGATGTCAGCGGATGAACAGACGAGCGTTGTCAAACAGGCATGAAATTTCTCGGCAGTCACATTGGTTGTGGGCACAACTTGACGCTAGGTGATCGGCGTCTTCATTGTCATCAATACCCACATGCGTAGGTATCCAGTAGGTCCAGTAGCACATGAGGGACAACCCCACGAGAAATAGCACACGATCGCGTTATAAAGCACGCCAAAGGGGGCGACGCCGTGTACACGCTCCCGGATTAATGTTGATTACCACTTCATCCATCGTAAAACGATCGGCGTATGGGCGCTTGTCAGCAAAAGGCTCAAACATTTCAGCGTCATCTCTACGGCGGGCACGGCTTCAGCACAAAACAAAACGCGAACGCGGGCGCCGCCATGTTGATTGAAAACAAACAAAAACAAAAAAAAATACCGGAAGCGCACGTAGGTCACGTGACCATCTCCAGCCAATAGCGGCGCAGTATGGGCCCCAGCCATCCTAGGGGATATGTTTCGGATACACGCCGCCTCGCTAGTGTCTCCCGGCCGGCGACGCACGGCGCTTTGGAGGGCGATTGCTTTTAAAGCCTCAGAAATCGGTGCAGGAACATTACGACATCCCGTATCGTTTTGACACTTCGTCGCAAGCCTGTCGATGCATCCAAGAATGCCTGGGTGCTGCGCTTTTTGGTGCAGCAACCGGCGGGAAACGGGCAAAGCCCTCTTTGCTATTTCCAAGGGGAAAAAGGATGCCAAGCGACGGGCTTTGTGACTGCACAGAACACGGTGGGAAAAATTTGTTCCCGCGACTGATACCCACCTTTGTGAGGCAAGCATTTCATTAAGAATTCGCATATGTTGTTTCGGGGAATGTTTGCCTCTCCCCTGCATTAGTGCATGGCCTCCGAGATAACGGGCGCGCGGCGGGTTTCTCTCCGGCCGTCCCAATCGCCGCGCTCCCCAGCAAATAAAACGAACGTCGCGTCACGCGCCCGGCTACCGCGGGATGGCGCACTCACTTGGGATTCCTGCGGCAGCGGAGACCGCGACAGAAAGCAGAGCGCGCGGGATTGCAGCGTGCGTATGTTTCTTTTTCTGCGCACAAGCAAGCATTGCCGCCAGGATCTTTTGGATGCACTGAAGGCAAGTATTTTTTTCTGTTACTGCATTTATTTTGGTCCAATTTACGGAGAAAAGCACGGCAGCTGCTGAATTTTCCTGATATAAATTATTGTAGGAGGTATCAATTCGTCTGTGGTAGTGTTACCTTTTTTTTCATTAGGGTCCGTTTTGTCTCGGCGCGAAATACCTTGATTTGAGAAATATACAGGGCATTCTAGCATTCTTCCTTTCTGGAGACGTGTATGGGTGAAAACTGGGCTAATTTTCGTCGTTGAATCATATCGCGTACGGATATTTATGAGTTGGTGAACCGAAGCACGGTTACGCTCTAGATAACTGAGTGCCCTGGGGATGACACTGAAGTAAGATGATAAGTAATTTTGCCGGAATATTGTTGAAGGCTTCGATTAGCCGACCTACATTTACTCCACACGTCGTTCACAGTGAAAGTGCCCGAGTTGTTATCGCCTCCTTTTTCGTCATCCGGATTTTACTTACATTTTGGTAGCACAATGGCAATATCAGCATCGTGTTCATTTACTGTGCTCTCGACTGCATCCAAATCAATCAATCGATCATAAATGAACAAAACGCGCCTGTAACCAGTCCGTGGTCGTCGCAGAACCGGCGACTTTCAGTCTAGACCACGGTCTAGACGTATGGCGACCGCCTGCAACCTCCTCCTTGTCTCCTGCGGCGTGACGGGAGGTACATAGTTGGAAAGGGAAACTGGGGAAGCCTCGTGGGCGAGTGCGAGGCATTGTGCGCTATGCGAGCGCGGCTGTCGCGCGAGACTTGATGGCGCAGGCGACATCGCGAGGAGAGAGCATGACGATTGCTGATGCCGAGTTTGGTCGGCTCAGTTAGCGTTCCGCTCCAGCGTGCGCTCGACCTTATTTCTTTGTAACGCGCTCATGCTGCGGCGTTTGCGCGGTTTTTTATCTTGCGTGCTTGTGTCGCTGGCGTTCTGCGTAAAGAAGACAAAATTTTGGCGTGGAAGTGGAAATGAATGTTCGATTCAATAGCAGTGATTTATTAATTGAAGTTGCAGACTACTTACGGCTATATAACTGACACTCTGTCAGTGCTGTCTTTTTTTTTTTTTGTTGTTGTTGTTGCAGTTGCTAGAGAAAATGCTGTGAGGTCCTGTGTCTTCTCTTTAATTTCAGGAATATGGCATACTGCTGCGTACCCTTCTGCAAGTCGAATAGCAAAAAGAAGCTTGGGATGCCTGTAAAGCATTCCGTATAGAAGGAAGTGCCTGCAAGTTGTTAATAAAGGAAATATAAACAAAGTGTCCCTAATGGAAAACTTGAGCGCTGCTGTACGTGTGTTTTCATTTCGCTATATGTTGTTACACCGAAGGAAAAAATACACAAAGGAAGCAAGCACTGATACCTGCTTTTTGCGATACTGCTTCCAAACGGCCTGCTTCCGTCGCAGGCCTTAAATCTAGCTTACAACATTATCAAAATATCTACTGTGGGCTCGGCGCGAGTGGTCGGCCAAAGCCCTCAGAGAACACATAGGCGACAAGAAAAACGCGTTTAATTTACGGAGGCCCGGCAACGACTGATCGGTCTTTAGCGGCAGGGCGAGCGCGAGCCCCGGGCGTCATCACGCCCAGCCTCGTCATGGTTCTTTTTTCTTTCTTCTCCTTCGCTAGCGTGCCCATACTATACAGCCCGCAAATTTCGAAGTATAGTAGGTTTCTAGCACATGCGGATCTCTTGCAGAGGCATCGTTTTTCTAAGTGCTCTAATAAAGGCGGCGCAAATCTACAGCAAAAAAAAAAAAAAGCCCATTTGGGAATCGATAGACCCCGGCATTTACTTGACCTCTCGTACACCTTGACCAGACATTTCCAAATCAGCGCGAGGTTATTAAAAGCGCAAAATCATTTTTTCCTCGCCACATGCAAGCTGCGCCAACAGCGCGGCAGCGTTTCCGATCCTAGAGTGCCTCGATGCACGCGCCCCCGCTTAGAGTGGTGTCAGCTTTTGAAAGGGCAGGTGCCGCCTCCTCGGCCTTGGCGGCAGCGCGGCCGCCATTTTGAATCCCCCGCCCGGTCTCTTGTGCGTGGCGCGCGTGCTTTTTCTTAGGCCGGCGCTCGTTTCCCTTCAGTTTTATGCGCTCGCTACCGTCACCATGGCCGGGTGTTGCGTGCCGCAGTGCACCAATCATTCCAGAAACGCTGGGAGCTGTACCGTTTTAGAAGATACGAGGTTTCTTTGGACAGTAAAAATCAAACGTGACAAGCGGCATCCGAAGAACACATTATGCACTTGCAGCGTAAGTTTCCGGCCGGTATTTCGAATGCACATGCAAGGATAACTTCTGCCGGTGTCAAGCTTGCGTAACAAATGGACACAGTGATATCAGCTACATGCCTAAAATGCTTTGGTTCCCGTGTGCATGAATCCTGCATTTTTTTCGCAAACGTTCTTTACTGCACTTGGTTGGTCCTGTATCTGCCTTTGATTTTTGCTTTCGCTATTCTTGTTACTTGAAATGTATCATGGAACATACTATGCGTGTTTGTCTGCAGATCAAATCCTTCTTTTTCCTAATAATAATTATTTGTCAGAATTTACGTCCCAAGAATCCGATATGATTATGAGAGGCGCCGTATATAGTGGAAGGCTCCCGAAATTTTGACCATCTGTTGTTCTTTAACGTACACCTTAATCTAAGTACGCGGGCGTCGTTCATTTCACCTCCATCGAAATGGGGCCGCTGCGGCCGGGATTGGATCCCGCAACTTTCGGGTCACTAGTCAAGCACCATAACTAAAACCACGGCGGGTTCTTGTTTTTTATATTCCTTTCCGTGTTTCAAGTACGCCTTCTGTGCTGGTCTGATGCCCATGTATGTATGTGTGCAGTTACATGTTTTTTATCCTTCCCTGTTTCTGTGTTTCAAGGTTACATTTTCGTCCTGTCTTAAATAATTACGCAGTTCCTGTTTTTTTTAATCATTTACGATCACTGTGAATCGACTAGTGGCAGTTTTGTTTTACTGTGTAATTTGCGTTTTATTTGTGTAATTGCTTCCGTCAGCGCAGCATTAATGCGCACAAATAAATGGCCTGTACACTGGATATTAACGCGCGCGCGCGCACACACACGCACACACACACACACACACACACACACACACACACACACACACACACACACACACACACACGCACACACACATTCAGTATCTTATTTCTTTGAGCAAGCATAATTTATTTATTAATAATGTAAGCCCTGAAGGCTCATACAGGAATGTGCATACAAACAGTTCTCGCGAAGCGTCTATACAAAGAAGACGCATGAAAACAACAAGAAGACGGGGAAGCATTGTGTATACATTAGACACGCTATGTCAGTAAAAAAATACAAGAAACAAAGTCAAGTTGTAGAATGAGTCAGGGGCGTAGCCAGGGGGGGGGGTTGAGGTGTTCAACCCCCCTCCCCCAAATTTTACAGTTTTGCTTGCGTATATATACACGCGCACATACAAACGCACGCACGAACATACATAAAGTATGCTTGAACCCCCCCCCCCCCCCCACCCGAAAGATATTTCTGGCTACGCCCCTGCAATGAGTACGTCATGGAAAACCAGTTAATGAAATAAAAACTCACAGGCTTCCTTATGCGTTCGCTTAAGACGGCTCGAAAGCGAAAGCCATCTTCTTCTCATTTTCTTGCGCACAAAGCGCGGTTTTGCATTGCCTCCAAGATCGGAGGCACCTCACCTGGTTTTGCACTGCCTCCGTGATAGGCCCACTTTTGACCAAGCTACGATGTCATGTGATAACTGCAGCATATGACGTCACGCCAAAATTTGTGAAGCCATGATGACGTCATCACGTGACGATGACTTTTTGCATCCCTCGTCCCCAACGTCGCGGCACGCTGACGCCGTAGACGCGGGACGCCAACGGTCAAATTTCGCGTTTGATGAGGCATTTAAGGCTTTCGTCTTAAAAAATACGTCCACCACGGTGGTATAGTGGTGACGGAGCTCGGCTGCTGACCCGAAAGTCACGGGTTCGATCCCGGCAGCGGCGGTCGCATTTAGGTGGAGGCGAAATGCTAGAGGCCCGTGTATACTGTGCGATGTCAGTGCAGGTTAAAGAACACCAGATGGTGAAAATTCATGGAGCCCTCCACTACGGCGTGCCTCATAATCATATCATGGTTCTGGCAAGTAAAACCCCAGATATTATTAAAGGAGACAAATAACCGACGCCGTGCATCTGCCGCACAAAGTGTAAAACAGTATTGGAAACACTCAATAATATGTGATGCAATTGGGCATGCGAGAAAACCTGCAGATACAGAAAAAGAAACTGCAGGTACAAAAACAAGAAGGAACAACGCACTGATACTGCGCGCATGCAAAGTTTTACGGCATACTATTTATCGTTTTGATAAGGACTCAAGGTGCAACTCGAGTGACGATACAGTAGCGGCTACAGATTGTGAGCAAGAAATGTCAGCAATAATAATGATAAAGCTTTCGTTTCATTTTAGCAGGATATTCGCACCATATTGCCCCTCGGCCCTTTAGTCTGTGTGCAATATGTATGATGCCATTTATAATAAACGAGTAAATTGTGTGCAAACTTAGCAAAATGCGACACCTTAATCGCGCTTAGGTGGCTTCGCAACACTAGACTGTGTGTGTTCAGATACATATACTGCTGCTGTTGACATGTATAAAAATACTTTAAACGATTGTTTGTGTATTTGGAATGCAGAGCTTACGAGAAAATTAAGTAAGGCTTTATAGACTTTGTGGTTTCCGGCGTAAGGAAGAGGATTGGTTTTCAAAATAACAGAGTCTATGTCTACCTCTAGCGCATAACACATGCACAGGCCGTCAGCTTACATGAATTACATGCTTCCTTAATAAACATTTAGGCAACAACAGCAATAAAAGCTGCCCAAGCTTCAAAAAAGAAAAGAAAAAGAGAAAGCTCACTAGCGTGCACTTATTTCTGGACGTATCCGCGCACCGCAAGCGCTTTGTGTAGCGCGTTTCGCATGCTGCCGAGCTGCGGCGGGATTCGCAATGGCGGCCGCCGTAGCAGACGACGCGCCTGTCCTCACCCTCAGCGGAGCGCGCGGGCATCAAGGCACCCTATCCGATCCCAAGAAAGAGCGCCGCGGTGCGGAGAAAAGAGCGCGCCACGCCCACCTCGGGAAATACGCTCTCTCCGTGCGATTGGGACGGCCGGAGAAAAACCCGCCGCGCGTCCGCCATCTCGGAGGCCATGATTAGTGCAGCTTGTTTCGCGTGGTTGCCGCATAAAATTCATGCACAATAACATTGCCGGGCAGCATGAAAACTGACTGTTACAGAGTGGTATTGCGTGACGTGACAGTATGACGAACATAAATACCAATAGGTGGTAACATGAAAATAATGGCACGCATGTCATGTAAGGCACAATTTACATGCTATGTTCGTGGCGCACTCGCGGCCTATTCGCTGGCTTCATATGGACCAAAATCGGTATTGCATGATGTACGTGAATGTATGACGAACATAAATACCAGGCGGTAACATGAAAATAATGGCACGCATGTCATCAAGACATGATTTACATGTCATGCTCACGATGCTTTCGCGGCCGGTTCGCTGGCTTGATATACACCAAGACTGTATGACGATCATAAATACCAGGTGGCAACATGAAAATAATGGCACGCATGTCATGTAAGGCATGATTTACATGTTACCACCTGTCACTCACGTTCGTCATACAGAAATATCTTGTCATATTAATTTTGGTATCCATGCATTTCATTAAACGACCGCGAGCGCCCCGAGACCATGCCATGTAAATCATGTTTTACATGGGATGCCTGTTTTGATTTGCGCGATATAACCAGTAACTTGTGTCCGTCGTACACTCTTGTCACGCCATACCAATTTTGGTGTGTATCAAGCTAGCGAAGCGGCCGCGAGCGCACCATGAGCGCGGCATGTAAATCATGCCGGAAATGGCATGCATGTTATTATTTTTATGTCATCACCTATAATTTCTATTCGTCATACAGTCATGTTATGCCATCCCAGGCTTGGTGTACATCCCATTAACGAAACGGCCAGGAGAGCACAAAGTCGTGGGCGGCTAGATGGATGGATGGATGGATGGATGGATGGATGGACGGATGGACGGATGGACGGACGGACGGACGGACGGACGGATGGATGGATGGATGGATGGATGGATGGATGGATGGATGGACGGACGGACGGACGGACGGACGGACGGACGGATACGTTCAAAGTCGCAGAAATTCGCTAAGAAACGCTTCGAATTTAATAAATAATACCGACAGCCGAGCGCGTAAATGCCGCGCAGTTCGCATTTATTTATCGCGTTAGTACGCGTGCCTGCGCGTGTAGGCACGTGAAAACTGCCGCTATTTCTTTCCAAATCAGTTAGAGAACAACGGCATGCTTCATTCGGGGTTGCAAAAGCGCACGCAATGCGTAAAAAATGCGTCACTCCGCGTGAAATCAACAACGTGCCGCCGCAGCTGCTGCCGCGCTGGACCAAATATGGCGGCGGGCAGGACGGTCGCGGTACTTTTCCCGTTCCAGTGACTTAAGGGCATGTTGCTGGTGGTACAAACGCAATGAACTTGATCCGTTTACTGGAGCCAGACAGCAGCCAGCTGCAAGTTGTTTATGTACAGGGGTGGTCAAAAGTATCCAGGCCCACATCCCATGCATTCCCATGGCGGCGTGGCCTGGGAACTTTTGACCACCCCTGAGTGGTTTAGGAAAGAAGAAACGAAAACGTCGCGATTTTCTGCCTCCCTCCGTGGTCGCACGACTCACCGCATATTAACAAATACGGAGGGTTATATTCTCTGCTTGGGAAGAGGGAAATCATCACACACATTTGGGTCTGAGTTATATAGTAGATAACTTGTGTTAGGTATCTGAAAAATGAAAGATAACACATCGAAAACCGAGTGATGTTCCCCTAAAATGCTCATTGTACAAGTCATCTATTAAATTTACTGCTTCTTCACCAGTGAGCGTACACTGTACTACCTTTCAGGTCATCATTGGCATAATATTAACCGCTGCGGTCTCCACGGACGGGTGACAGTCACCGCGGAAAGAAGAGGAAGGAGAAAAAGCTGACAGTTCTGCAAGCAGTGAGCCATTGTTGTAGGCTTTCAACCTACACCTCAATTGAACACCGAGTCTGCTCGCCTCGAAGCATGAGCGCCACAGCGTTATCCCCCGTGCAACACAGCGAGGCCAGCATCATCGCATCGGTGGTACGCGGCGGCGGCGGCTGGGGCATGGTGGCCGTGGTGATGACGACCGTGCCGCTCACCTTCGCCGTCCTCATCGGCATCGCCCTGATCGTGTCGGCTTCCTCGTGGTCGACGTCGCCCTCCTCCCGCCGCGTAGCCGCCCTCCTCAACAGGGCCAACAGCCTCAACCAAGCCGCGATCTCCACTGTCCAGGACTTCGAAGGAAGCCGAACGCCGCTCAACGGGACGGTTGCGCGATTTTCCTTAGAGAGAGGAATCGCCCCAGCATCTGCCGACAACGGCACGAAAACGGCAGTCCTGGAGAGCGACGTGGACGTGTTCATCCGCTGAGTGACGAATATATACGGTCGTGATAACGCACGTCCTTAACGCTGATGCGTCTTAATGTATACGATTCTACCTAGGATTACGGTCCAGTGATTGTTCGCAATTTTCGTAGTTTTACTATTGCGAAACACGTGTAGTGTAATCGCCAGATGGCAAATTTGTGCATTGTTTTATTCCTTGCAATTTTCTGCGATACCGATGCCAAGGCTCGAATACTGTACGTGTACAGTGTTAGTAAAAGTCGACTCCTCCTTGGATTTGCTTAATACGTGCGAACCGCCCCGGTGGCTCACTCATTAATGTGCTCGGCTGCTGACTCGAACGACGCAGGCTTGATACAGATCACGGCGGTTGCATCTCTATGAAGGTGAAATGCTAGAGGACCGTGTGCTGTGCGACGTCAGTGCACGTTAAAGAATCCCAGGTCGTCGAAATTATCCGGAGCCCTCTACTACGGCGTCTCTCACAGCACGAGTCGCTTTGGGGCGTTAAACCTCACAATCTAACTAGCTATAGTGTGTGCCGACTGTAAACACTATGAAATGCACAATTATATCTGAGGTTATAGGTTAAAAAAACACGAAGCACGCCATAGTGGAGGGCTCTGAAAATTTCAACCATCTGGTGTTCCTGTTAGCAGATGTACTGACATCGCACAGTACATGTGCCTCTATCATTTCGCCTCCATCGAAATGCGACCGCCGCGGCCGGGATCGAACCCGCGACGTTTGGATCAGCAGCCGAGCACCGTAACTACACTACCACTTATCTCTGTGTTGCTTCTTGAGGCGCTGTCCTTCGCCTATATATGGAACTAGTACTAATTGGCCCAGCTTTCCAGCCTGCTTTTATGCTTGCGGCAGCAGCGCATGCTGTGTCACGTAGCACTGTTCTGAGTTAAGAAGCGCGAAGACGACGACAAACAAGAGAAAGAAACAAAGGGAATTACTCATCGCGTTTCGCCCTTCTCTTTCTTTCTAATGTTGCATAGCATTTTCATGTTCCCTTTATAATCGACAGGGTCGCCAATCCCCCTCGTGGGTATGAGCCAGTTTCCCCTAGGCGACAAAACAAAACAAGACTCGTGGGGTCCGTTTTCGTTAGACGCAGTCATCTGAGCTCAACTGATGATGATGCCCAGGTGCTCAAAGTTCGTTACTTGTAGTTTTTAATTTTAAGTTTAGTAACTGAGATAGAAGCGAATGAAAACAGCAAAAAACTACGAAAAAAAAACTTGCCGCCGTTCTAAACCATGCACTGCCTTCTCATTACAAGGCGCCATACCGATGCAACTCCATGGAAGAAAGACTTAAACTCATTCTTGCATGGTAGAGGGGGGGGGGGGCTCAAAGCTTTTTTCTAAATTCTTTTGTCGAGTCTCTGACCAACTAGCAATAAACGCGCGTGCGTCGTCGATACTGAAACAGCACGTGCGCGCCGACGGGGACAACGCGCCTCGTCTGTCCGTATAAATGAATAAAATAGAGATTGGAGTGTTGAAGGAAATATAACATTTCGACAAGAGGACCGTTCTCCGTCAGGGCTGCCCTGACGGAGACAAGTTCTCTTGTCGAAACGTTGGTTCCACCAAAATGTTCGGTTCAACGATATTTCATCACTTCAAGCATCCATCTTCCCCTTGCTTGGATTAGTATCAACACGGTTTTCTCTCTCCGCGCCAGTTTCTCATAAACACCCTATTCCTGACCCCTGTATGTGGGCAAAAGAAACTCAGATTGACTGTCATGTGACACCGTTTAAAATGGTATGATTGGCTACAAAAAAAGGTGTATTCAAGACCACCGGCTACTCGACGGAAAACGATGCGATGGAAATAGCCGCCAATGCCAACGTCATCCCTTATTTGCAGCGGATGCATGAAACAAAGACAAGGAGAGGTTAGTCGAAGGACAGATCTGGTGGGAACGGGAAGAAGACGAAGAAAAAGAATGAAGAGATTGTGCTTGGGGTAATTGTCCACGGTTACCGTGTAATGTTACATAAGAAACATGACAGTACAAAACTTTTTTAAGCAGTATGTCGTATATAATTTATGAATGAAAATGTTCAACAGCTACACATTCGTTGCCTTTCGCAAAGTTCCAGTGCATGCAACAACACACTTCATGGGTCGTCGAATCACACCAATACGCTGGCCACAAGTTGGGGAGTAATAATGACAGTGATGCAGAAGCAGCGGGTCACTGACCAAGCTTCTAGATGAAAAAAAAACACAAGAAAGACGTGTCGGGACCCGCACGGGTTCCTTGATCACACTTGTGTGATTTTCACCTTGACTTGGTCATTGACCGCAACTTCTTCCTCATCTTGTTATCTGGCTAGACGTTTCGTCGAATTCTTGACTACAACGACGGTGTTTCACATCTCGGCCGTTCTTCCAACAGACTCGTAATTACTAAAAGCTGTCACCGTGACCGTGGACATCCCATCAAACCACAATCTAACATGAAGGAAAGAAGACGACTTTTAAGGGCTCGTTTTTCTTTGTTAGACACAATATTAATGAGAACTAACAGAAAATAAGGCCAACGAAAGTATAGGGGGCGTTATTTGTAGTATTTATGATGTAAGTGTGAAGAAAGTAAAGTGGACGAACACGGCCAACCTCGAAAATAACAGCTCTGCTGCAAAAAAAACAAAGAAGGCGGTACAAGCTTACCGCAATACTCACCCAACCGTGTCTATCCGCGCAGCCTCTGAAAGTCGTCACGAAGGTTGAAGAAGCCGATTTAAGAAGGGAGATCGGAAACAATACAGCCCCGGTCACAGCCCTGGTCTCTGTAGCGTTCTGCCTGCTCCGCTCTACTGCCGTGCTGATGTCGACAACCTCGTTCTACAGCCAGTATAGGGGAGCTTGGTGCAAGTCACCGAAGATGAGACTACCAACGTTGACAGCAGTATCGCTACGAACACGCAGCGTAAGACCCAAAGAAAGTTCCTCTTCCCGCGTTGGGACTGTCGAGACTGCTTCCAACAACAATACGACGTCTGCTGCAGAAGACGGCATCGATGTGCTCTCTCTTCACAAGTCTGTCGCGTTGAACTGGCCACAATAAGCGTCGACGCGCACGTTGTATCAACCGACGTGACCTTTTCTATTTCTGAAGCGCATTTCTTCAGCTTCCGAGCATGCCTCTTATTAATAAGGAATTTTTAAACTGCATGTTGGCCCGCTTTCACGACGAGCGTTACAGCCGGCAGCGGTATAGAGTGAGCACGGCGCGCCAGCGAAGCAGCACAGTAATCGTGGCCGTCGCTCGACATCGCGGGTTCGATGTGGCCCGCACTATTAGTGATAAATCTTGCGCTCTTATACTCGGGGACAACTTTCTGTGGCAATGAAGGGAAAGCTACAGAGCCACAATGCACGTATGCTAGCGCTAATGAATGTAGTCCCACAATTGCGTCCGTATTTTCTGCTTGAGATATATGAAATACTGCTTCATTTTCTACATGTAGCTTTTTGAGACGGAACGCAGCGCACACAAGCGAGATATTTGTATTTCTTTTACTTTATACGTTGTCACTTTGCGTTTTTGCGCGCGTGAAAAAGTCGCGCCTTTTACCCGTACCTTGATGCATGCAACGCTAGCCATCACTTTCCACGGCGTTACGCGACGCGCGCCAAACCGGACTACTTCGCGTAGCAGTACATGTGCGCTCCGCCCCCCGTAGCTTTCCCTTCATTGCCACAGAAAGTTGCCCCCGAGTATAGATCGCGGTGCAATATGCGTGCTCTCTCAACCACGCTACCACGCATCAAGCACGCATGCGCGGTGACGGCGGCCCTTTTCTATCGGGGGTACGACGAAACGCCAGAGAAGGTTCTATCTCGCTTCGCTATGGCAACCGGCGCTTCGCGGAAAAACCGATTTCAATGACAGACGGTGGCGTGTCAAACTCGGCGCGACTAACCAGCTGTCGGACGCGCGTGATACAGGCATCTATCCGCCGCTGACCTACTTTCGCCGTTTTCGTCGCGCTGCTCAAGTTTTTTTTTAATTCCCCGCGATGTTTCGTCGTGCCGCTTATACCAGGGGCGTAGCCAGAAATTTTTTTCGGGGGGGGGTTCAACCATACGTCATGTACGTTCGTGCGTGCGTTTGTATGTGTGCGTGCCTATATACGCAAGCAAAACTGAAAAATTTCGGGGGGGGTTTGAACCCCCCAACCCCCCCCTTGGCTACGCCCCTGAACATGAGATAGCGCTCACAGTTCAGGCTGTACGCACGATTGAAAAGGTGCGAGTGGCGCCGTGTTAAGGCAACGATCAGATGAAACCTGCGGAGTATACTGGCGCTGCTGCCGTTTGTTCTAGCCGGGAGGCAGAAACTCATGTCACTCTATTTCCCGCAGTTGCCTGCACCGATGGTCTGTTTGATGGCCAGTATGTTTCTGTGTAATCTCTGCACGGGTGACCTCAAGGAAAAGATCGCGTCAGTCCGCAATTATAGTATTATGTAGGGCTTCCACAATATCTAACCGACAAACCGAGAAAAGATGCCATGCTTACGAGAGCGAGCGTCTTATTTATTTCCTTTTCCTCCTCGTCTGTCTTTTACCTTTCTCGAGATTTCCTCACCCTCCGCCACACTGTATGTTTCAGCTGCGACTTTCCAACCAGTGTGGTCCCCGAGCGCGCCTCCGGTTTCGATGAGCTCGAGTAGGCAGGCTTCGAGAAAATACGACCTGCTGCCAAATAGTCCAGGAATGATGGCCACAGATGCTTGAATCCGCGACATCAACCAAAGACGACGGGCCCCTTGTGTCCACTGTGCGAAAGTGGAAATTTGCGTACACTGAACACAAGGGGCCCGTCGTCGACACTTTCGAAAGTGGGAACTTTCGATCGTCAGCGCGTCTGATAAAGATTTCGGTCCATATCGAACACGAACGATGCCTCTCAAACAATGAGATATCGGTTTTAAAGCACGCATAAAAAATGTCGATTAATCGATTAATCGATTAAAACATTCTACCGAAAGCAATTAATCGATTAAAGGCTAAATCGATTAACGATTAACGATTAATCGATTGAAATTTTTAATCGACCATCCCTATGCTGCAGCCAGCAAAGTGAACTTTGTGCCGCCTACAGCTTCAACGCAACCCTTGCGTCAGCTGTATGACATTTCGCCCTTGCGCTGAAAGCGCAACAAGTACACTTCCGCCCCCTCAGAAGCTAAGCGTGCTAAGCGCTAGCATGGGCAACCACGCCCTGTTGGTCAAAGCACAGAGGGGAGGCGCGCATCCCCAATCTGGCGAAAGACGAGCGGGGCGACGACCTTTAAAGCGCACCCTTTGCATCATCTCGGAGGTGATTGTGAAAAACGGATAAAAACCATCGGAAAACACAAGACACGGTGAAAAGAAGACGACGGGACAGGACAAGCTGGCACAACTGATGAAAAAGCTTATTTGAAAGGCTAACTTATACCCGCCGGCAACCGCCTCGCGCATGCGTGAAAAACCATGTGTCGCAATCTACAAAATTTTAGCTTGCTATCATGGCGTTTTATTTTTGTATGTGCCAGCTTTTCCCGTAGTTTTCTTTTCACTGTTGTGTCGCCCGCTGATTTTTATCCGTTTTTGACAATATACAAACTAGCCCAGTCCAACGCCTTGGTGATAGTGAACACGTCACGCTGAAGCACCCCAGAGCGTTGCGTACCGCCAGCGGTAAATGGTGTATATCAGCTGTGTATCAGCTGTGTATAAATAGCTGGCTGTTGGTATGCTGCAGAACGTAAGCTGTGTGGTGGAATACTTTATGGCGAAGTTGTTTATAGGGACCCTAAAAGCATGGCCAGAAAACGCTGCCGATTGGTAGTCGAGGCTCCTAAGAACATGCGAGCGAAACAAAATAGTGCAGCAGGCGGCCAGGAATTTGTAATTCTTAAGTCAGCTAGAAATGATTCCCTCTTCTCTCGACAAATGATGCCATAAACTCAAACCACCCCGCCATAAACCCAAAGTTCATGGCCATTAGCTGATTAGAGCACCGTGAACTTCATAGTTACCGCGGCCGCCGTGAGATGCCGCCTTGTTACCGCGCGCTCTAGGGTGCCTTGATGCCCGCGCGCTCCGCTGAGGGTGAGGACAGGCGCGTCGTCTGCTACGACGGCCGCCATTGCGAATCCCGCCGCAGCTCGGCAGCATGCGAAACGCGCTACACAAAGCGCTTGCGGTGCGCGGATACATCCGGAAATAAGTGCACGCTAGTGAGCTTACTCTTTTTCTTTCCTTTTTTGAAGCTTGGGCAGCTTTTATTGTTGTTGTTGCCTAAATGTTTATTAAGGAGGCATGTAATTCATGTGAGCTGACGGCCTGTGCATGTGTTATGCTCTAGAGGTAGACGTAGACTCTGTTATGTTGAAAACCAATCCTCTTCCTTACGCCGGAAGCGACAAAGTCTAAAGCCTTACTTAATTTTCTCGTAAGCTCTGCATTCCAAATACACAAACAATCGTTTAAAGTATTTGTACACATGTCAGCAGCAGCAGTATATGTGTCTGAACACACACACTTTAGTGTTGCAAAGCTACCTAAGCGCGATTAAGGTGGCTCATTTTGCTAAGCTTGCGAACAATTTACTCGCTTATTATAAATGGCATCATACATATTGTACACAGAATAAAGGGCGGAGGGGCAGTATGGTGCGAATATCCTGCTAAAATGAAACGAAAGCTTCTTTATCATTGTTATTGCTGACATTTCTTGCCCACAATCTGTAGCCGCTACTGTATCGGCACTCGAGTTGCACCTTGAGTCCTTATCAAAACGATGAATACGTTGTTGAGTAGTACGCCGTAAAACTTTGCATGCGCGCAGTATCAGTGCGTTTTTCCTTCTTCTTTTTGTATCTGCAGTTTGTTTTTCTGCAGGTTTTCTCGCATGCGCAATTGCATGCACATATTATTGAGTGTTCCCAATACTGTTTTACACTTTGTGCGGCAGATGCACGGCGTCGTTTATTTGTCTCTTTTATTAATAATAATATCTGGGGTTTTACTTGCCAGAACCATGATATGATTATGAGGCACGCCGTAGTGGAGGGTTGCATGAATTTTGACCAACTGCTGTTCATTAACCTGCACTGACATCGCACAATACATGGGCCTCTAGCATTTCGCCTCCACCTAAATGCGACCGCCGCGACCGCGATCGAACCCGTGACTTTCGGGTCAGCAGTCGAGCTGTGGCGGACGTATTTTTTAAGGCGAAAGCCTTAAATGCCTCGTCAAACGAGAAATTTGACCGTCGGCGTCCCGCGTCTACGGCGTCAGCGTACCACGACGTTGGGGACGAGGGATGCAAAAAAATAATCGTCACGTGATGACGTCATCATGGCTTCACAAATTTTGGCGTGACGTCATATGATGCCGTTATCACATGACTTCGTGGCTTGGTCAAAAGTGAGCAGATCACGGAGGCCGTGCAAAACCAGGTGAGTTGCCTCCGATCTTGGAGGCAATGCAAAACCGCGCTTTGTGCGCAAAAAACTGAGAAGAAGAAGATGGCTTTCGCTTTCGAGCCGTCTTAAGCGAACGCATAAGGGAGCCTGTGAGTTTTTGTTTCATTAACTGGTTTTGTATGACGTACTCATTGTACAACTCGACTTTGTTTCTTGTATTTTTTTACTGACATAGCGTGTCTACTGCACACAATGCTTCCCCGTCTTCTTGTTGATTTCATGCGTCTTCTTTGTATAGACGCTTCGCGAAAACTGTTTGTATGCGCATTCCTGTATGAGCTTACATTATTAATAAAGAAATTATGCTTGCTCAAAGAAATAAGATACGGAATGTCTTTGTGTGTGTGTGTCTGCGTGTGTATGTGTGTGCGCGCGCGCGTTAATATCCAGTGTACAGGGTATTTATTTGTGCGCATTAACGCTGCGTTGACAGAAGCAATTACACAAATAAAACGCAAATTACACATTAAAACACAACTGCCACTAGTCGATTCACAGTGATCGTAAATGAATAAAAAAACAGGAACTTCGTAATTATTTAAGACAGGATGAAAATGTAACCTTGAAACACAGAAACAGGGAAGGATAAAAAACATTTAACTGCACACATACATACATGGACATCAGACCAGCACAGAAGGCGTATATGAAACACGGAAAGGAATATAAAAAACAAGAACCCGCCGTGGTTTTAGTTATGGTGCTTGACTGGTGACCCGAAGGTTGCGAGATGGAATCCCTGCCGCAGCGGCCCCATTTCGATGGAGGTGAAATGACAGAGGCCCGCGTACTTAGATTTAGGTGTATACGTTAAAGAACAACAGATGGTCAAAATTTCGGGAGCCTTCTACTATATACGGCGCCACTCATAATCATATCGGGTTCTTGGGACGTAAATTCTCACAAATAATTATTATTAGGAAAAAAAGAAGGATCTGATCTGCAGACAAACACGCATAATATATTCCATGATATATTTCAAATCACAAAAATAGCGAAAGCAAAAATGAAAGGCAGATATAGGACCAACCAAGTGCAGTAAAGAGTGTTTGCCAAAAAGAATGCAGGATTCGTGCACACGTGAACCAAAGGATTTTAAGCATGTAGCTGATATCAGTATGTCCATTTATTACGCAAGGTTAACGCCGGCAGAAGTTATCCTTGCGAGTGCATTCGAAATACCGGTCGGAATCTTACGCTACAAGTGCATAATGTGTTCTTCGGATAGCGCTTGTCACGTTTAATTTTTACTGTCCAAAGAAACCTCGTATCTTCTAAAACGATAGAGCTCCCAGCGTTTCTGGAATGATTGGTGCACTGCGGCACGCAACATCCGGCCATGGTGACGGTAGCGAGCGCATAAAACCAATAAAACTGGAGGGAAACGAGCACCTACCTAATAACAGCACGCGCGCCACGCACAAGTGACCGGGCGGGGGATTCAAAATGGCGGCCACGCTGCCGCCAAGGCCGCGGAGGCGGCACCTGCCCTTTCAAAAGCTGACACCACTCTAAGCGGGGGCGCGCGCATCGAGGCACTCTAGCGCGCTCTAGAGTGCCTCGATGTCCTAGCTCCTCGCCATCGGCGGACATCGGGGTGCTTTAGCGCGCTCGCTCGCCATCACACTGAAAGATACTGAAAGTAAGCCGCGCATTCTAAAAAGGAACAGAAAGTACCCTCGTTCATGACGCGCGCTGACGAAGGGACGCATCTCCTTGCCCCCAATGTCATCTCCCTCAATGCATAGCTTTCAGCGCGCTCGCTGTACGAAAGGAGGGAGAAAGCGCTTGAAGCGTGCGACAAACCCCTGTAACTCCGCTCGCACTTGACGGATTCTAAAGATTTTTGCGGCAGTGGATTCGTGAGGCAAGAAGCTATTTTAATGAAGCGATTCGACGATTACTTGAAATGTACTGCAGGGCCCCTTTAAGGCGTCGCGCTGCGGAGGTAGTGGTCGCAGGTTCAAATCACCCGCCGTGCGCATCAGAAAGTTTCCTTTGAACTATATTATTTTGGGTTATACATACATACATACATACATACATACATACATACATACATACATACATACATACATACATACATACATACATACATGCACGTAGCCAGGATTTTTATTTCAGGGGGGGGGGGTGCTCAAGGCCTAATTGTTCGAAAGAGTCTTTCCATGGCAAAAAGAAAAAAAGTTGCCCGGTAATATAGAAGGCAGGACGAATTTCGGGGGGGGGGGGGGGGCTTGCCTACGTGCCTTCATACATACATACATGCATACATACACACCTGTATACATACATACATACATACATACATACATACATACATACATACATACATACATACATACATACATACATACATACATATTATTACTTAGAATAACAGAGAGCTGAGCTAGTTGGTAAGTATTCATTCTAAAAAGACAGGGCGTGCAAACACGGACACAAGAAAGAAGTCAGGACACCACAAACGCCGGCGTTTGTGGTGTCCTGACTTCTTTCTTGTGTTCGTGTTTGCACGCCCTGTCTTTTTAGAATGCATATTAGACCTAAAGCCCAGTCGGCGAAAGCTCTGCCGGACCATCAATAAAGTTGTTACCAACCAACCAAATTACGCCGTGTATGTGCCGGACTGAGAAGGGGAAGAAGTGTGTGGAGGTTGAAAGAAGATCTCTCGGCAGCAGCTCAATTGGTATTTTGCTCTCCGGCTACCCGACTTCACCACAATATTTCTTGCAGAATTTATGGCAATAACATTGGCTGCTAGAAAACTAATTTCTCAAAAATCGAAGGTTATCATTGTTACAGATGCCTTGTCGCTTTGTACGCATTTAACGTCCGCAAAACAATCACATCTACTTAGAATATTTTCGAGCCTTGTACCATGTAGCATATCAGAAGTTCGGTTAGTATGGGTCCTCGGGCATGTTAGAATCTTTCTAAATGAAGCAGCTGACTCACTCGCTGCGGCGTCTTTAGATGGCCCGGTGTTACATGTAGTACCCCTTTTTTAGATGTGAAGCATCTTATGGCGGAGTTCAATCCGGTGCGCGGCGTGACTACCCTTACTGCGCATGCGCAAAACCCTCTCTCCCACTCTCCTTTTCGCAGCTATTCGGTCGCCTTCTCTCCTTTCGTCCCCCGCGCTGCAGCGGCGGTGCAGCCTCTCCCCCCCACATGATGCGCCAGCGCATGCGCGTCCCCTCCCCCTCTCTCTCCTCTCCTACGCCTCCCCACCCCCCCTCGCGCACCTGCCTCTGCTTCTGTGGCTTTAGACTAGACGCGGGGCGCTCGTGCTCTCCTTCCTCCTGCGACGAGTAAGCAGCAGCGACGCCTCCGGCGTCTTGACGTGGCACGAGCGGCCGATGGCCGCCTCTGCTTCTTTGGCTCTAGACGCGGGGCGCTCGTGTTCTCCTTCCCTCGCTGAAGAATCCCACGATGACAGCAATGGCATGGACTGCAGAGAGGCAGACGCACATGATCTTGCGACTTTGCGGGAGTCGAACACCTACCTCGGATGCCGGCAGTTCCACGCAGCGGGAGCTGGATGGAGACTGGAAGACAGTGCTGATTCTACGCCAGAGGAAGGCACAGGCTCGAGAACCGCAAGAAAAAAAAAAAAACAGCATATCTACGGAGTGAATGATGATGAGTGGGCGAAGCTGCGGAGGTTCATCGGTAAACCGTGAATCTTCCGTGAATTCTGCCCGGTACATCATCACCGACGTGAGATCGGGCGCGTTTATACTAAAGGTTCGATGAGTTATGACGACTTGCAGCTCACTTTAATTTTACATGTACGCTGTGAATTTTCATTGTTTAGAAAACCATTGCTTTAGAAAACATCTGGCGTCTTTCGTTAAGCAGCTGGCGTCTTTTCGTTTTGCTTTAGAAACATCTGGCGTTCTTTCGTTTTGCTTTTAGAAAACGTCTGGCGTCTTTCGTTGGTTTATTTCATCAATCAACGGCGTTCTCAACAAAATTTTTATTGTTTAATCACGCGCAGGAGAAATCTCACCAGGCACTACCTTGGAGGTAAACAATGGCTGCTAATGGGAATGAGAGACGGAAGAAGTCTTCTTTTAGCTAACACTTACACTTCTACTTCTACTAACGTTTCCTACTGGAACATGCCAATGGCTGCTAATGGGGAATGAGAGACAGAAGAATTCGGCTTTTAGTTAACGCGCACGCTGCGAATTTTTTATTGTCCAACAACGCACAGGAAAAATCTCCCACCGGCACCACCTTGGAGGTCACGATCTGGTACTAGCGTTACGACTGGTTACGCACTACTACGAGGGACGAACGGGTGCCGCCTTAAGGAGCTTCGCCCCTAAAAATTACACAGTCTCCCGCTCAAGCTAACCATCTATCTCCCCGCTGCTTCGCATCCACACATGGTTCCCTTTAGCGGGAGATGGTGTAATTTTTTTCTTTCATTACCGGAGAGAGATTCAAACGTCTGTTATATTTAAAAAAATATCGAAACAGCTCTCATACAATCGGAGGAGTACCGGCACTTACATTTCCCATGGAACACCATCAAATGCCTTTCACGTCAATGCGAGGTGACCCTCACAAGCTTTCGCTGTAGAGTTCCCCGGTTAAATTATTACTTTCATAAACCTGGCTTCTCATTAATTAATCTCTGTGCAGTTTGCAATGAACCGGAAACGATAGATCACTTTTTTCTATCATGCCGCCGTTTCGCCTCACTCCGTAGAATGTTTCTTGAAATGCCGACAGGTAGGCTGGGTTTACCATTTAATACTTCTAGCTTGTTGTCGTTTGGAGCCGATCAGTTTGGGGCAAGCCGCAGTACTATTATGACTGCGCTACACAAATTTATTCATGCAACCGGAAGACTACGCTGCTAGTGTTACCGACCACTGAAACAATTTTTTTCTTTTTTTTCTTTTTTCAATCGTTATCCTACGGTTTTTTTTAATTTCTTAACTCTTTCACTTTTTATTTACATCGCGTTTCGTTCTTCTTTCTTTTTGACGTTTTATAGGGTTTACATTTCCCTTTCTAATTGTCAGTGTGGCCAATCCCCCTCGTGGGTATGAGCTAGTCTCCTTTAGGCGACAAACAAACAATCAAACAAACAAACAAGCTTCGTCCTGTATGGTCTTGCCATCCAAGCCTTCTGTCAATAAACTCCAAACCCTTACCTGGGCGTAACAGAGTGGTGGAGGTGCGGGTAAGACAACCAACGACGGAACCACTACCCTTCGGACTTCGCCAAAGTCGTCGCCTCGCCGGCCTGCCTCCTTCCTTCCTTGCCCATCATGCCTGACGACACAGACACTCGGTAACCAGCCCCCAGCAGTTCTTGGCCGCATCACAAAGAGCCACGACCCTTCTCCGGGAAGGCTAACGAAGACGTGGACGCATGGCTCAAGCACTACAAGCGGGTAAGCGACTACTACAAATGAGATGCTGCCTCCCAGCTATCTCACGTGGTTTTTTACCTTACCGATGTTGCACTCGTCTGGTACGAGAACTATGAAGACATATTGACGACATGGGAACGCTTTGTTGAGGAGATAACGAAGTGTTCAGTAACACAGCTGCGAAAAAGAAACTTGCTGAGCAGACTCTTGCACAAAGGGCTCAGTTAACCGGAGAGACATGTACAATGTATAACAAAGGAGATTTTGAGGCTCTGTAGGCAAGCAAGCAGATGCCAGCATGTCCGAAGAAGACAAGGGGACATTTATTGAAAGGCATTGCAGAGGATGTCTACAACTTTCTCATAAGCAAAGAAAGCCTAACTTCAGTGTCAGGTGTCATTCGCCACTGTCGGACGTTTGACATTGAAGCAACGCAGAATAACGCCGAAGTTTGGTCGTCTGGCCAATGTCACCACGGTGGCCAGTGTAGAAACCACACCAACTGTTGACCTTGCTACAACCATCCGTCAGATCGTTCGGCAAGAGCTTTGCAAACATGAAACCATGACGCGTGAAGTGGCCGCGGCACCTCTCGATGCTATTTCCCACAAGATGTGGCTACCCCGCAGCTTGAGGATTTCGAGAATCCGTCCGTCAACGCAGTGGAGGTCGCGGAATCCCGGCCTATCCATCACTCAAGTCCGACTTACTACCAGAGATCACTGTACCCTCAGCGCTTCCGCACCGAACGCCCATACCGCCGACCAACGAAGGATTATGTTGAGCGTCGCACCTACGCAAATGATCATGCCAACGTGCCGGAACACGTCGAAGGGCAGCGACGACTGCGCCCAGCTCCCGTGTGCTACAACTGCATGTGGTGTGACCGGTCACATATCAAGGTACTGCGATCGCTCGCGAATACCACGCTATGAACGGCCGCCACCCTGGACGCAGCAGCCTGGTGTCCCACCTTTCGAAGAACGCTGGACCACCCAACCACAACCCAGGAGCAGCTTCTGGCAGGGACCCTTTCGCAACCGTTCTCCTGCCTCAGACCGAAGTGTGACACCACCTCCAGAACCTCGACTGCGCCGGTCTCCGTCGCCCCGTCGTCGCTCCTCATCACCACGTCAGGAAAACTAGACATTGCGGCCGATGGGGGTGAGGTCGCTGGTGACTTGCTGCAAGAAGAGATACCTCCACCGGTGTTTATGTTTAAGAACAAAGTGCAAGTGTTACAGCGAAAGCTGTTATGAGATCATTTCACCGGCCGTTTTTGGCGCCGTAGTTGTCCGCCGCCGCCGCCGCCGCCGGTGTCCGTAACCAGTATCGCTCGAAATAAGAAAAAAAACGAAATAAGAAAAAATTCCAGGATGGAACGAGGTTCGAACCTGGGCCCTCTGCGTGGGAGCCCAGTATTCAACCTCTGAGCCATGCCGGTGCTTGAAACTGCTTTGCAAAAAGGTCCTATACAGGCTTCATGTCGGGATGGAACCAAATTAGCATATGCAATATAGCGTGGTAGAAGAGTAAAATAAGCACGAAGCGTCGCACAACGCGAATTCTGTAACCAGGCGTCACACAATGCGAATTGCGCAACGAGTAGGTTGTTGAATGCTTCCAACCCATTACAAAGCGATCTGCCATAATTCTTCATCGTCATCAGGGAGAGCATAAACAAAGTGCGCATAATGCCTTACATGCGTTAAGCAGGTACCACGGCTCTCCGTAGAATGAACAAAAATGTCACGGTGCCTGGTGCCCTACTTCTCAAAAATTACAATGATTTATAGCGTAGTGGGCTCCTCGCAAGTGCACTTGTATTGGTTGCCAAGGAAGCCCATAAGCGCATGATCCATTTCCTCGGGGTCTCAGTAAAATTACAATAATTTATAGCGTAGTGGGTTCCTCGCAAGTGCACTTGTATTGGTTGCCAAGGAAGCCCATAAGCGCATGATCCATTTCCTCGGGGTCTCAGAAAAGTTCTTCACCCCCCCCCCCCCCCCGTCTCTCTCCGACGTCAACGTATGTTATACAGCATGACGGGAGGGGGACATAGCGATCGGGCGTCACCCAATGCAAATTACATAACTGATGGGCCGTTTAAAACTTCCAACCCATTACAAACGGCTGAGCCATAATTCTTCATCGTCATCAGTCGTCGCGTCAACAAAGTACACATAATACCTTACAGATGTGTAGCTGGTGTCTCGCTTCTCTGCAGAATGACGAATAATGGCTTAGTAGGTGCTTCCCAAGTTCACAAAAATTGTGATACATGGCGTAGTGGGTACCTTTCAAGTGTACTTGTATTGTAGCCCCAAGAGAGCTTACAACGGGCTCTAGAAACGCCGCTCTTCCAGCTTTCGCTGTGACTGTGCTGCGGTTTCAGCGCAGGCCTGGCGTTTTTTGTTGATGGTGTAGACACAATGGCCTTGGTGGACACTGGTGCGACCGTGTCGATCATGAGTCCTGCTTCAAAGATCGTTTGGGACGCAAAGTGATGTTTTTGTAGGAGAAAGCGACAACATTCTGTGGCGTGGGTGACAGCTCGCTTTGTCCGTTTGGTGTTTGTACCGCGGCAGTGTCGCTGAGTGATCGAGTGTTTGCGACAGAATTCACGATTCTTCCACGGAGCACGCATGACATAATTCTGGGAATTGATTTCCTGCGAATGTGCGGGGCCACTGTTGATTGTAGAAATTGCGAGGTCTTCATAAGTGACATTGTTCCTGATGGACTTATGGAGAATTCGGGCAGAGAACACGGTTCGCTTCGAGTATACGAAGATACAGTTGTCCCGGCATTCTGTGCTAGAGCACTGCACGGGCCCGGGCCGGCCCGAAAGCCCGGGCCGGGCCGTCCGAAGCGTTTTCCGGCGGGCTCTTGGCCGGGCCCGGGCTTGAGGCTGTGGGCCGGGCCGGACTCGGACCCGCTCATTAAAAGGCGTAAGTCGGGCCTTCGAGCACACGCGAACGTTATGCATTGCATGGTCTAAGGCATATTGCGCCAAGCTGAAGTGACACGTGCAAAGAGCTGGCTCTTAGTAAAGCTTAGCAATAAAAATAGAAAAACAGTTGAAGTATATATATATATATATATATATATATATATATATATATATATATATATATTAACAGCACTAACAATGGGCCAGACCACGGTTGTTCCCATGGGAGGAATAAAGATTTAGGTCTGTTATTCGAGGTTAACACATACGGTACATTTCATTTATATTCCTTGGTATTACGTGCCAAAACCACGATATGATTACGAGGCACGCCGTAGTGGCACCGGATCAATTTCGACCACCTCGAGTTCTCTAACGTGCACCTAAAGATAAGTATATACACGGGTGTTCTTGCATTTCGCCCCCATCAAATTGCGGCCGCCGTGGCCGCGGGAATCGCACCCGCGTCCTAGGACTTAACAGCGAAACAGCTTAACCGCTGAGCTACCACAGCGGGTAAAGCAACATTTCGATGCATGTACACACCGGATTTTCCGTCCGATCGCCCGCTACAAAGCGCACGGCATCATTAATAATCATCAACAACAACTAATATCGTCTAGCGGGCCCGGGTCGGGCCTGGTAATGAACAAGCGCGCCCTGGATTAGTTTAGTAATGAACGCCCGGGCCGGGCTCGGGCTGGGTACGGTCAAGTACGCCCGGGCCCGGGCCGGGCCCGCGCTTGGAACCACGGGCCCGGGCCGGGCTCGGGCTGGGTTCGGTCACGTACGCCCGGGCCCGGGCCGGGCCCGCGCTTGAAACCACGGGCCCGGGCTGGGCTCGGGCTTCATAAAGTGGGCCCGGGCCGGGCCCGGGGCGTAAAATCCGGCCCGTGCAGTGCTCTATTCTGTGCTGTATGCTTTCCCGTAGTTCCTTCGCCTATTTACGACAACGATACCAGCTTCGACGCGATGGTGGAACCTTTCCACTTAAGTTGCATTAAGAAGAACACGTTAGTACCCCATTGCATAGGCGGAGAGTACGGGGGGGGGGGGTGCTCGTCCCCCCCCAGACGGTTTCATGGGGGGCAGAGCGCCCCCCCCCCCTCCCGGGTGGTGCCGCGGCTCGAAAAATTTGTCAAGATCTTGGCTTAGGTCTTCGCCCAGTGACAACGAACTGTTGGCCGTCCTGTCTGGTAGCTATTTCACAGGGGGCGGTTCATCCCGCTTCTTTTTCAGTTCAGGCTCTTAAAATTCGGATCATGGAGCCAGTGACGAGTGAAACATTCAGTTGAAAATGCCCCCCAAACGTTTTTTGTACGTGCAGAATATTCCTACGTAGGTAGAAGCCACGGCAGGGGCAGCACAAGCTTAACGCAGCACACGTTCACCACTTCCTTCCATCCCCGAACAAACGGTATCACCGAGCGTCTAATTCGCACCCTCGCGGACATGCTCGCAATGTATTCTGTGACCACCATGACTGGGACCTGGAGCTACTCCTCGTGACCACCGCCTACAGTTCATCGCGTCATGACACTGCCGGTTATGCTCTATGCTCTATGGCCGTGATCCGACGTTACCACTGGACAACCTACTTCCAGCTACTACTCCCCCGCCTAGCGAGTACGCACGGGATGCTATCGCTCGTGCCGATCACGCGCGTCAGATCGCCCGCTCTCGGCTGTCGGCTTCACAAGTATAAACCAGAAGACCCTCTACGACAGCCGGCATGTTGACGTTCGCTTCTAACCCGGTTCTCTAGTTCTCCTGTGGTGCCCTGTTCGTCGTGTTGGCCTATCCGAGAAGTTATCATCTTGGTACATGAGTCCGTATACCGTATCGTCCGACAGGTAACGGACGTCACCTATGAGATCGTTCCCGTCTCTGAGACTAACCTGCCAGCAACCACGCCCAGTGACGTAATACACGTCAGTAGGCTAAAACCGTACTGCCCGCCTTCTGAAGACCATGTTTAAAGTGCACCGAGACGGCGCTTTTACCACCGGGGGTAGTGCTACGTAGCTAGAACATCAAAGGTCAGAACGTACAGAAGACGACAAAGAAGAGGACTGGCCTGTCCGCTGTGCGAGCTGTACTCCATCTTGATCGATGCTGTACGCATCAGTGTAAATACACTTGTAAATAGTCACGCCTCGTTTCATTTCACCTAACGATATGTTGAGTCTTGAATCGCGTAGCGACTGGCTTTCAGAAAACAAAAATGCTACTGAGAATACAAAACAATCCCGACACAATCAGTCGGGGAATGTTTTCACACAGACTTGCTCTCCAATAAAAAAAAGGTAATTGCCTGGTTGTCCACAAATAGGTACACTTCGACATGCCTGCCCATAAGTTGCCGAGAAAAGATGGTACGTATTTTTTATTTATCAGCAAAGGGTTTTACTCCCAGTTCGTATACCTAAAAGCAACTCAAATACTCGTCCAGAAAACAACCTTCGACGAAAAGATTCGTAACCCAGCTTCGCACTAGGTCTAGTGGTAGCAAATGGCGTTTTCTACCATCTGATAATACTTTTGGCCATCTTAAATTGTATATTCACTGGCATAATTGAAGCTTTCTGTGCCAGCGTTAGCCCATTCTCTCCTGCCTGGTGCATGTTTTAACAAAGTAAGTAAAGAACGTGAATAAAAAAGTTCGGCAGATCTCACGCGTTGTCAGAATCAATTTTATGCGATGCAGTGAGCCAGTAGCAGTCTATACGACCTTTTTCGCTTTGAGCCAGGCATTACGAAGTGGATCGATGCTTTTGTGTCAATTAAAAAATCTAGTCTCCCACTAGATATCTTAATAATGATATAGCGGTGTCGCCGCCTAAGAGACTAAAGCTGTATTAAATTCTTTAATTTCGAAGTCGGGCTTTCTCTCTCTCTCTCTCCCTATATATATATATATATATATATATATATATATATATATATATATATATATATATATATATATATATTTATATATATATATACGTGTGTGTGTGTGGAGAGAGAGAGATAGAGGGTGAGAGAGAAATGTGGAAGAGCCAGTGCGGCCCCCACCCCCTCCGGGAAAATGAAAACTCTCCGCCTGTGCCCCATTGCATAGTATCAGTGAGGGAAGGGTGTACGGAACCTTGGACCATAAACTGTGCAAATGAACCGCTGCTACAACCAGGAGGACTTCCCAAGCAACATTTTATCCTTGGCAAAATGTCGGCCTGACGTCGCTGGCCAACTGCACTGTCGTTGGCCCAACCTTGGCACCCGATGTAGGGCCGGTCTCGGGGATTGACATTGGCCTCATGTGGGCCTGCGTCGGCACCCAATGTAGGCCCGTCCACCGTGGCCGACGAGGCCGAGTGCATGCCGCTCGCGGGTTGACTAATGCCCGACCTTACATAAGCGTCGATTTACCGACGGCCGTGGGTCGGTTGCGGACGTTTTTCGCTAGTATTGCTCTGCTTTTTTTTTCTTATTTTTTGTGCGTGTTCTAACAAAACGCATCAATTGTTTTTCTGGTGTGTTGATGCGTGTCGTATTTAATGTGAACGGGCAGTTTATAGAGGCGTTTAACTCTATCTGAATTAATTACGGGCAGAGTGCACATGTAAGACGGAATTAAACGCCTCTAACGGTCTGCACTTGTTAACGTGTTAATACGTAACACACCATAAAAGAAAGACGTGAATATAAGTTTTCTCTCTTTAGATCTTTATTTTGCAATTGTATAGATGCACTAATTTTCCATGTAACATTGTTCGCACGGAGCGTTTGCATCAGCCCTTGTGCAACGCAACCGTACAGTCCATGTGATCACGGCATGATAACACTGACATATATAAATATAAAGACGGACGGCATTCCTGTTGGATCGGCTCCCTTCTTTCGGCCACTTCTCGTGCTCTTGGCCCTGAACACGTGCGCAGATGCGACGTTTTACCGTCGAGATGTTAGACTTGCATTTTTCTTCTGTCGGGAAAAACTGAAAGAAACAACAATGAATAATACTGTGAGAAAGGTAGACTATTTACTTGACCAGTTGCACAGACATGTCGCGTCTAGAAACTCTATTCACACAACTAAACAAAATAATTTTGTCGCTGCACAAATAAGAAAAACACTGCACTTACAATAAATGCGAGTGTGCTGAAATTCCGAGAAGTGCTTCAAGCTCCACAGCGCACAAACTAGATAATATGTGGAGAGAGGATGGATCGAGGTTTTCGTTGTTGGCTGTGTCACTGGAAAACAAATGGTACAATAAATAGATTAATGAGAACACAATTTTACCTTCAAAGCAGCCGCGGGCCAGTCACATATTGTGCAGTCGGCATTTACAGCACACCTGCGACCAAATTCAATGTGGAAAGCGATTGCGTGAGACTTTCATAACCAAGCATGCATCTTACCAGAGTTCTTTTCAGTTGGCGAGAGCAGCGCAGCACGCTATTCACACTACAGTCCTTGTTGCAGGGTTCCCTAGAGAAAACGGCAAAATATGTCACGGCTTTACAATAAGATGCCACAAATAAAAAACAAGAAAATCTGACATATTTGCCCGTCAACGAAGTCTTGCGTCCACAGACAAATATAACCGCCGTTCGCCTGAACATTTCTGATCTGCCAGCTAGAAGAGACGACCAGATTGACGCATCAATTGTGCAAATAAAATTTGATTTTGTCGCTAGACAAAACTCACCATGCGATACAGCGAGGAAATAAAATGCCACTTACGAGTTCGCTTCAAATCCTCGGCAATGGGAGAAGGCCGCCTCCAGGATCAAGGCAAACGAAATGCCTCTGAGTGCTTGCCCGTCTCTGTGCAGTGTTTCAGTCAGCACGTCCTCGCTCGAAAGAGCTACAATTTGGCGGGAACTGACGCATGGAGCTTGCTCCCCTTCCCAGCGCTGTGGCAAAGAAAAAAAAGAAAACGCGAGAGGTGCGGGGTCCGGCGCCCCGCTATGGTAGCCCCGCTGCACGCCCCGCCTCCCTCTTCGTTCCTCCTTTCAGGCCTTGTCATTCTTTCTGGGAGAGAGATCTCACCACTTTTTTTTTTTTTTTTCGGAGGAACGCACGTGTTGCTTATATCAGCTCTTTCGGGTGAGAAAAAAAAGGAGCGGGAAATTTCAACTGAAGCACATGCCTGAACATTTTAGGGCAGCGCTAATGCGTGCAAGAAGCGGATCGAATTTGAATTGAACCGTTTTCGTTGTTAACACAAAATATCGTTGGTACTCTAACATTAAAACAAATTAACATGAAAACCATAAACTGAGCATCAAGTAGAAATTTTAAAACCCTTCAGTGTGTGCGGACTATCGAATTCTGGCTCTGCAAACGACGTATAGCTTATGACCGTAGAAATTATTGTATTTTTACGCTAATTTCGTGTTTATTTGGGCATAGATGATATTTTGAAATATTCGTATTAACGCATATGGGCTATTCCCGAAGACCGAATCAAGTATGACGATATTCGATTCGATATTCCAAATGTTCAATCTTCGCACACTTCTATATTTAACCATTATATCTGATGTCCCCCCTTTGTCATGCGGCTCGATCAGATCAATCATATATTTATATTCACGACAGTGCTAAAGCGTGAGCACCGTGCTAGCGTTCCAGAAGTGCCGAACTGTCCCACTTGAGCTCATAGACAAGGCGGAGGAGGGGATGATAATTTTCCGTGGACAGTTCAAAATCGTAGATATTCTAATAGAGCCTAGCGCGCTATAGTATCACGGTCAAAATTAAATTTCTGCTCGGCACTCGCATTTATTCCCATTTATTGCTGTTGTTCAACTCAAGTGCTTTGCATCTAATGCATGCAAAGGCGGTACGTTTTCTTGGGCTTCAAGCAGAAACCGTAAACGCTCAGTACACTTGAAAAGCACTCATGTCGTACCACTGTACATTGAGCATATAAGTGCTTCATCATAAGAGGTAGGGCTTGATCGGTACTCATGACAATGCGGCGGAGGATTCTCGGCGGCCCGATCGCTAAAGGTTGCGAAGTTTCTTGCGAAACAGGTGAAAAACTTCGACATTTAAATTCCGCCCCTAACCAACTCCGTAATTGTACCTTTTCATAGTCAAATACTTAACGTGCACATCAGAAATATTCGGCTGGATTCGGGAATGCTGAGGCACAGCAAACATAACTTTAGTGCTGGGGTTATTGATTGGAGCAGAACTGCAAATGCGACATCATTCTTAGACAGATGGACATTTAATAAGCTGCAAGAACGCCAGATTTTAAGATCACTTGGCAATTCAGCTTTTCATATAATCAGTTAGAGCTTTCGCGCCCCTGAAACACGCAGCTGAAATTTTCCAGCAAAGTTGTACAGTCCGCGAGATCTCTATTTCGCACGTTTCGTGTGACGAAATTAATATTTTTTGGGGCTCGCTATAAAGCAGCCAAAACCTTTCCGATGGGAGAAAGATTGAATTAATTCATTTTCAATAAAATTTATTACTAATAGATGGTGCAATGTACGTGGTCGGTTACAATCAACGTGCCATTTGCGAACTATTTCAGTCAATTCTATACCGCAGCCCAATGGACCATTGTAAAGCCACATTAAAGATAAATTCGTGTGATTGCACTTTCTTATCCTTTATGTACTTCCTGGTGGCAAATACATTGATCTCCAGAGTGTTCAAATCTTGCGATTTCTCAAGGTTATAAAAATATTTTAACGATATGTCTCCAAACGAATAATTCTTCACAACGCCGACGAATTCCAACTTCCCTATTAGTCAATGCATGCGCTCATCATTATGGCCATCGCATGTCTAGTCAGCATCCGAATAATAGCTTAACTTCAGTCAGTTCGGAGCAAAACTCGATGTTATTGCTTAGCCGGAAGTTTCCCTTACGTCTGTGGTTGACGGTCATTGCTGTTTTCCTTGTTTGACCAAAGGCCGTCATCGCGTTTGTAGCTGCACTACATGACTTATTCCTCAACATACTGCCCGAACGCGCTCGCGCTTGTTAGCTCGAAACCTAAATGTGGAATTTCAAAGTAAAATTGACCGGTGTTCAACTTGTCACTCGATCAGAGACGAATACTTTTCACCACGTCGCGTTATTTTGCTCTGCTTTCGATAACAACGGCGTTAGATTGATGAGCTCTGCTGACAAATCCTCATCACTCTATATGCAGCCGGTGTAAGGCTGGACAAATATATAAATCAATCTAACGGTGTCGAGCAGTGCACCTGGTCCCATGTGGTGCGTCGGCAAGGGACTTGATAATTAAGCTCTCATATGTGTAGAAACGTGTTGTACGCTCACGTTGCGCAGACAGTCAGCCACACACATCGTCAACGGCACGTGAAGCGTTTACTATTAGCAATGTAACTTTATTACTTTTTTTCGGTTTGCATGCGAGGCACCGTCGACGGCAGATTACCGCGAGGCACTAGCTATGCATTTGTCTAATGCGTCTTGAAATATAAAGCTAGAGCGTCCATAGAATCATAGAAATATAAAGCTACAGCGTCCAGTTTTAAGCACGTGTTGCTCCTATGGATAATTATTATTCTGTGAAATAACGGAACTACCAAACATTTTATTAACATTGATCCAACAGAACAGCAGTGTGCGTTGCGCGTTACCCGCCGCAAATGCTCCATTATATGCGATTCTTTTATACGTATGAGTAAGAAGATTAGACAAATCCGCGGAATGTTTCTCATGCATTTCCATGCATCATATTCGCTCGCTTATCTTTTTGTTTAGTATTTTCAAGACGTATAAAACGACCACAATGCGACTTCTGACTGGCATTATTTCGTATCTTGAGGCAGTGATATCCTAATTGTGCAGTATTTTAACTTCTTTATAATGTAGGTTACGGTGTACCTGCTTTGTCTTTTATTAAAAACAAGGGTTCGTTTTTATTTGAAATGCTGTGCTAAAAGGATGAATGTCACAAACATATACAAGGCGACCTCTGACAAAGTGATGGGATAACAGAAACTTTTCAAATAGGCATATCGGGGAATATACACGTCGTAACTGTATAGTTCCCTGGTTTCAACCAGAGCTTATTATCTGTGGGAGGTAAAGGTGTAACTACATTGCACAATAAAAAAAAAGATAAATTCGCTTTAACTTAATTGAAAATTTGTTGCTACCTAGACGTACATGCGTAAATTTTGACAAACGCAAGTCTTTAGCGGTGCTGTTTCGGACGTGTCCCATTTTCTTATCTTGGCGGCAAAAAGCACTGCTGGGCACTGACGGCGGGCCTGCAGATGTGCGGCTTCTTCGAAAGAGGAGGCGGCTCCACGCTGAGAAAGAAAACCGGAGAACAGCGGAAAAAAAGAAGGCAGAGACTGCTGCGCCGCGGCGTGTATCCGAAACATATCCCCTAGGATGGCTGGGGCCCATACTGCGCCGCTATTGGCTGGAGATGGTCACGTGACCTACGTGCGCTTCCGGTATTTTTTTTGTTTGTTTTTGTTTGTTTTCAATCAACATGGCGGCGCCCACGTTCGCGTTTTGTTTTGCGCTGAAGCCGTGCCCGCCGTAGAGATGACGCTGAAATGTTTGAGCCTTTTGCTGACTAGCGCCCATACGCCGATCGTTTTACGATGGATGAAGTGGTAATCAACATTAATCCGGGAGCGTGTACACGGCGTCGCCCCCTTTGGCGTGCTTTATAACGCGATCGTGTGCTATTTCTCGTGGGGTTGTCCCTCATGTGCTACTGGACCTACTGGATACCTACGCATGTGGGTATTGATGACAATGAAGACGCCGATCACCTAGCTTCAAGTTGTGCCCACAACGAATGTGACTGCCGAGAAATTTCATGCCTTCAAGTTGTGCCCACAACGAATGTGACTGCCGAGAAATTTCATGCCTGTTTGACAACGCTCGTCTGTTCATCCGCTGACATCTTCTGAAGCAGCACCCTGACCAGCGTGTAGCAAGCGGATTGTTCCCTCCCCGTATTCGTGGTCGTGGATTGCCTCGTCGTGACAGAGCCCTCTTATATAAGTTGGCTCTGTATGAGTGCGTGGGATATTATTCCGTCAAGAACGTGTAGACAGTCCGTCATGTGGGTCATGTGAGACACTAAGCACAATTTTTAGTGTCCCGCATTCGTTATGCAGCGAGCACGTGCTAATTTGTGTTTACGTCTGTGTTATTTGTTTTTTTTCTCCTCTTTCTTTCCCCCCTATCTTCATTTCCTCTGTTCCCCCTGCCCGTTCAAGGAGCAGGCAGGCATTGTGCCCCTTTAGGTGGCAGTTGTCAGCCTGTACCCTCTCTGTTTCCTCTGTGCCTTCGTGTTCTCTATGTATTAAAACCTAATAATAATAACAATAACAATTGACACGACGCAAGAAACCCTATAACTTAATTTTGCTGGCGTATGAGTGCATTCTTATTCAGCTACGGTGAAAAAAAAAGAGAAAGAAAAGACAGGAGGCACTTTGTGGATATTTGTTCATTCTTCACAACACAGCTCGATGCCGTCAAAATTAAAATTTAGCGCACGCAAATGTAAAAAAAAAAAAAACATGCTTCAGGAATTGCGTTTTCTAAATGATAAACTTCCAAGCTTCTGGTAAGTGTAGTACCTCATTTTGAAAAAGGCAGGGAGCAAAGCATACTCTTTTATGTGAACTAATGTAATTTTAATGGGTACTCTGCTGCATTGAACTACTACTTCAACATGTAATGGGACATGTTATGTACATGTCAGCATGCAATGCATCCATCACAGTGAATTGGACATGCAGAACCAAGTAGTAATGCCAATTGATTGCCCATCAGGGCCCAAATATCGAAACCAAAACAGGATATACATTGAAATGAAGGACGGTTAACAAACTTGACATGATCAGAAAAAAAAAGAGCACGAACAGAAGAAAGCAGAAGTCGATTCAAGAAATGATGTACTTGGAGAATATATACCTATATTTTGCAAACTCTCAACGTGGTACATTATAGTAGGAACATGTTTACTGTAAGAAATATGCAAAGACAAAATATACAGCACCCCTAGAACTACCCCCCACCCCCTGCCCTCCAGTAATTACTCCAGTAAATGGATGCACATACCACTTGAATATGAAGTACAGAAATAACAACATATGTCGTGAAATTGGAGCACAGACTCTTCTTTATTAATGTGATGTTCAAGGTTCACTAATGACATTAAAATAGCAAGCAAAATCCCATCCCATCCTTAAAAAGTGTTTGTTTTCCCTTTTTGCTTGTCTAACCGAACAGTGCACTGTTTATTCTGATGTATACATCATTACCTGCCCAACAGCACATATATTTCTTAACGAGAAACCAAATGCCAGCTGGAACCTCTTCAACTTGTAAACCATGCTGCTATTTTTCTGTATATTATCATTCTACACTGACTGCGACTTTCCATTCAATTGTATATTGTGTCTAGTTTTTTATCAGGCTTGCTTATCACATCAGTAAGTAGATTGCTAGTACAATACATTGTTTGCTAAGGCTCAATACTTCGTTAACGATTTGCTGTTTTATTAGCAAAAGTATAATATATAGCAGGTTCTTGATGCAAGCAAAAGTATCTGTGAAAGTGCTTCAATGAACTATTACCGACTCTTCATTCTAAAAAGACAGGGCGTGTAAACACAGACACAAGAAAGAAGTCAGGACACCACAAATGCCGTTTGTGCTTTGTGGTGTCCTGACTCCTTTCTTGTGTCCGTGTTTGCACGCCCCGTCTTTTTAGAATGAAAACGTACCAACTAGCTCAGCTCTCTGTTATTCTAAAATACCGACTCTTGTTACAAAATAGGTGCGTGTTTTCAAAGTAGGTTACAAGTTATATGGACGCTATAGTACTTTTTCCGGGAAAAAGCGTGACAAATTTTGAATGAAATGGACAAGGATGGTTAACAGGTCAAGTAAGCTCTTAATTGAATAAATTATAAGACATTTGGCATTATTTGGCACTAGTGTATTTATTAGACATATATATGAACGGGGGCTTGAAACGGCCGTAACTAAGGAGAAGTTGAGGGGGTTCTGACACCCCCCAAAATTTTTTCGTGCTTTAACTTTTCGTGTGACACTAAAATAGTTCCATGCCTTCACAGCGACCACCAGTTGCCGCAGTTAGCCGTTCTACACACGAACACCCTTCGAAAAAAATTCCTGCGTACGGTCCTGGTTTGAAATATGCATTACTCATGTTACGCTTCCTAAAAGGCCCTTGTGTTTTTTATTATGGATAACAAGGCACTTTATAATTGTCATGACATGACAGGCGTGAAATACAGATTAAGAATGCTTCCAGATTTGATGCTTTTATGTTACTTATAATGAATTGGATGACATTCATTCAGGAAGAGACAAATCGGCATGAGCACTACAATAAGAGAGAGCTGAGCTAGTTCGCATTCATGTTCAAAGACAGGGCGTGCAAACACGGGCACGAGAGAGATATCAAGACACCACAAACGCCGACTAACAACTGAAAGGACACATAGCGGCGGAAAAGAAAGTAAACATAAAAACTTGCCTGCACAGGCCCAGGCAAGAGGTGATACCTATCGATAACTGTTCAGGATTTTTATTTCTGCTTTATGCAAGTTAATGATGCATGCATCTATCTTGACATTGTCGAGAGTGTAAATGCACGACAAAATTCGATGAATGCGCAGTTTTCTACAGGCACAGGAATGAAGCAACACGTCTAATAGTTCAGGCATGGCGTGTAAATAATAATGGTAGTGCATGCGTGAGCCAGCCGTCAGTTAACGCGCATAAAGAAATTAAATGCCTGAACGGTTATCTCTCACGTGTACCACCACGTGTGCGGACTGATAGGTATCACATCTTGCCTGGGCATGCGCAGATAAGTTTCGTGTCTAGGTACTTTCTTTTCGGCCACTGTGTGCCTTTTCAGTTGTTAGGCGGTGATTGCAATGTCTTCTCTCGTGTGTCTATGTTTGCACGTCACGTCTTTCAACTAGAGCACTACCTTATGGTAGAGGATCTAATCTGCACATCTTCAGTTCGATTCAAGCACTTTGTTATATCTGCATTAGTTCATTGCCAAAATACTGTTAAAGTCCTTTTTTCTCATGACATATGGAAGCATCTCTTATGAAACATTTGCAGAGAATTACAAGGAATCCACGACTTTCTACCTTTCTTGGGAGCCCTTACCATGTGAAATGTAAAGCATTATACTAAGCATATTTTAATAAAGGAACAAAGCTCTCATAAGCCTCATTTGTATTTGTACTGCTAGATTCACATACAGAATGAATTTACTCAAGGAATCTTGTAACTAAGTTGTCCCATGTCTCATTCTAGATTGGGCCACAGACACTACTTACTTTTCAGTGACTCCAAGGTCAGATAGTGTATTTTCAATTGCAGACCCATGTACTGTGTCCTTTCGTAAACCCTGTGCTCTTATTACAAAAGTATATCTCCTGCGGTTGCTAAATAGCTATGACATTTTCATGGGTGGGACCAGTCCATCTGGTAGTATCCTGGCTGTGAATAATGGTGGGTGTTGGGGAAGCAACATAAATGAGTCACAAAACAAATTAGACTTTGAAGAAGTTTATTTGCTGTAAGCACACGACAACTGCATTTATTCTAGTAGAGTGTGTGTGATCTCATCATTTATTGCAATAGTGGGAACAATGTCAGAAAATACTCGGGGGCCTTGGGGTCACATCACTGTATGTTCTGCAATATGGTGTTGAATGGAGTTTCCAGTGCAGTCTTCTGGCTCTCTGCTGAAAGTAAAAATAGGAGCAAGACAAAGGCAATTAAAAAAACTGCGTACAGCAGACTGCAGGGTCGTTCTATGCTTTCCCAGTACCAAAAATTTTCTAAGGTCTTCCTCTTCAAACATTTTTACACAAAAGCAAAATTATTAGGTCGTGAGAGCAATTGTTGAGCACTGTAAATAGACGGGATCATGGTGGCCGGCAATGCTTATTCAACCTGTACACATCCCAGTGACGGCAACAGTTCCACCATCGGTGACGTGTGCGGCTTTAGTTATAGCAGACATGAGTAATTCTTTGAGTCGGCGGCAGAGAGAGCACTCATTATGGACACCTGAGCTCCAGTATCGACTAATGCCGTGAAAGAAATACTGACAACATGCACTTCTATTAGGTTCTTGTTCGTAGGGAGTGTCAACAGAGGATTGGGATCAGTCGAAAATGATGCAGCACTACCTCTAGGAGCTGCATGATCTCGTTTTCCGTCCGAGATGATACTTAGTTGGTCAGCGTGGAATAGGGGCGTGGTTGGGGTGACGGTGAACGAGCAGTAGGGCGGCTGTTAGCAAAGTACGTACGGCTGGGCGAAGACCAACGAGGGTCTGCATATGTATTAAATTGAGTTAATGGTGATGAGCAAGTAAATTGCAGCAATAATGTTCATACCTACCCGTCATTTGTGCTACAACTTTGCCCACTGTGACGACCTTGAGCAGCAAAGACATGAACACAGTGCTTGCCGCCATCTCATGCAACCTGGAAGGTTGTATGAGAGTTTGTTGTACTGACCCAGACCGCAACACTGGGAAGGGGGAGGTGGAAGCTGAAGTTGTTATGTATCATGAGTAAGCAGTGTAGAAATTTGGGCTAGTTGGTGAGCGTTCATCTTGGTTGAATTGACTGTTGGGGCAGGAGACTAAGAAGGAAGTGAGACAAACAAGCACAGACTTACAAGTTTTTGTGTGACTCCAGTCTTTTATGTGAGGACTGACTGTATTAACTACAGTAAGAAGTATGCACATGTGATTAAAACATGGTGTTCGAGTTCGGTAATTTTAGAAAAAATTTGATTTTGATTGCTATTTCTTCTGACTTCTAACGGATTTATGCAGGTCACTGAAGTTTTAATATTATACAATGGACAGAATTTATAAACAATGTCAGCCCACTGCAGTGGGCGGCGGGATTTTGCTGGGATAGCACGGTGAAATACAATACAAATACTTTTCAGCAAAAGTGCAAGTTAAGAAAACCTGTTTAAATAAAACGCGAAACCGTTCATTCTAGCAAATTTCATGTTGCTCATTGTTTGAATTTACAATATACCAATTATTTATTAACTGCAAAAGAACCAAAAGCCTAACGAGTCTGGCCATAAAGTGCGACAGCATGTACTTCTCCACTTAACTCGAATGCCTAGGCTGCATTGAAAGCAGAGGCGTCATCACAAGGCTGGTTCTTTCTGATAGTAAACAGTATATGAGTGGAAAACTTATGCATCTTGAAGCATCAGGGAAAGCCTTACTGATTAGCAAATGAGATGTGTATCACAAGGAAATGTCGGGCAGCCTGATGTCATGGATATATAGAAATCTAGGGCTGTCAGCAGAAAGTCGAGATGCTGTAGGTTAATTTCACCTTTTGGGACATCATAGACAAGTATACATGCATGTGTGCATACATTTATTTTGTTACACATGGTAAACTACTCGTGTTTAGCGACTTAAAATGTGTGTTAGAAAATGTGTGACTGGCAACTGCTCCGAAAGGCTGCTTTCCTGCTCGAAAGTGAGGTTTTAGTTGCTCCAGAAGCTGCGGAAAATTGGTTACAATTGATCACATCCCTAAGTACACATTAGACCACGCCATTTGAAAGGACCTCGTGCTGGGCATGTCCCTGTTGGTAATTTCATTTTTAATGACAAGCAATAAAAAGAATTATATTATACTGCAGATCCTGCCTAATCTTATTGAAATTTTAGTCCCTAGCCTACTGAAATCCAGAGTTATAATGGTTGACATAGATAGTAGGAATAGATCAACAGAACTAGGAGCAGATAAGAAACAGTGCTTTCCAACAGTACAGAAGTGGCAAACGTGGGCCTTTCATCCAATGAAGGTCAGCGAATATCGGCACAAAACATGTTCATTCGCAGTAGTACCCATATTTCAAAGGATCTGCCTGCCGAGGTGTCTCAATGCCGAATCAGTTGGTTTTTCTTGAGTGCATTCGATTGTTCCCGTTAATAGTTTTCGCGGCCTTCCTTACACTTGTCATACACCTTTGATATGCGGTAATTCTTTTTTGTTTGTTTTAAGTAGCTGTGTTTTTTTACTCCTTACTTGTCATATGCGATGACATTAAGATGCTGTGTATGCGATTTTTTCAGATACAATCTCGTACTGCTTGCTGTGATTTCTCCTCTCATATCTCTTTTTCTTGTTTCTGATCAACTAGGTGTGTAATAGTATTCTTTGCTTGCTTTTGATAAACTAGCTATGCCATTTAACATTTACTTTGTCGTGTGCAGTGCCGAGTGCTGTCACATGCAGTAGTAAGGTTCCGTACACGACAATTTCTCTTATGTATTCTCATGTTGTTTCATTTATTCTTGCATCGTTTTATATTCACTCCTGCCCAAGACCGGCAGTACGTACGAGATAACTAAAAAACAAACAAACAAATCAATAAATAAATCAGATTTTCAGGTTCAAGTCTGTGTTTACCAAGTTGTATCGTATGGCTAGTGCTACCTCCAAGGCAAGACTGATGTTCAAGAACATTTTCTTGGGGGAGTTGATGCTTGTTGAACAACATGATACCATGCAGAAAATCACTAAAAGAAAGATTAAGACTAACTCTAAGCTGCAGACAGACCATAAAGGAAGCTACATCGGGTGGACCATGCATTTGCATCAACCAGACGAGGGAACACACTATTTAAGAAAAGGGTAAGAGCACATGTCTTTCTGTGAATGGCGTTCTGGTGCAATTTTACGGCATCTCTGCAAGGTGTTAGAACACACAGTTTGTTCCAAAATTTAACACCGCTTCACATATTGTGGTGTTCTAATCCTCCTTCAAATAAAAGATCTTCAGCCTTGTCGTCTAACATAGTATTTTAAATAGGGTCCCGGAAGTGTCCTTTCAATGTGGTCATGACATTATGTCTTGGATAACATGCACTGTGAAGTACTCTTCTCTCACAGTCATTTCTTTCAAAACATGTCACAGTCTAGGAAAGCTTCCTGCAGTTAATGCTTGTTTGTGGGCTAGTTGGTTTTGAAGCACAGCGAAATGATAAAAGGCGCGAAATGGCACAGACAGAAGGAGACAGACGTGTGCACTGACTCGCAAATTATTTCATTTTCAGAAGTGCATGAAATATAGAGCGTTTCTTTTTTTTTATGAGTGCACATGTCTGTCTCCTTTTGTCTTTTCATACTGTCTGTCATTTCACTATGCTTCCTCGCAGTTCTTTTTTTCATGCAAAACATATTTGCAGTTCATTTCTCATATCTGTATCAGCAGCACTCATGTGTAATATGTTCAGTGACAGTAATAAAAGGAATGTGTACAATATTTCTAATAACTGTGTCTGCAAATATCATGCGTGTCTGTACTGTCCAATTATGTTTTTGAATTGAATAACCAACTTTTGTTTCACAATAATACACTTTTTTTTCTCAATATTCATGTTGCATGGGCAACAGTGGACACTACTACTTGCACTGCATGTCTGATTCAACATGACAGAGATATGCATTGAAGCTGGCATGTACCGTTTACTGCTTCTTATTTCAATTTTTCAAAACAGCACAAAACTTTTTTGGACGTTAGTTTAACCATCAGTCTATGAGAAGGAGAACTGCGCTCCCTACTTTTAATGTGATAGAGTGATCAAAGGCTTTGAAATTTTACGGATTGGCGAAGAGATGATCGGACAGGCTAAGTTACTATTTTCGAAAGACGATTTATCTTCACCGTGTATTTTTTACTGCTAAATGTTGACAGCATCCCACTAGTCTGTGTTAAAAAAAAAGGGAGGGGGGGGGGGAGCACCCGCTATGCGCATTTCAGTGTCCTTCCTAAATGAGTATACTTGTATCTAGAGAACGCCAAGGCTCCAACCGCTACTATGCGTTTCATAAGCACTGGTACTATACAGCGCGAAAGCTGGAAGGCGGTGCATCGCGTCATAAGAAAAAGATGACAAAGGACTCTTGGGTGAACGTGCGGTATCCAAAATACTGCAACTTTGAAACACATGTAGATTACGCGCGGAACAGAAGACCGCAGCGTAAATACCACAGGTAAGACAACTACTTACCTTAAAACAGCTAACATCCGAAGGCGTACAAGTGCCGCGTCTTCCACGCCCGCCGACAGCGGACATAAACGCCGCCGTCCCAAAAGCCCAAACATATCGGCGTCATCTCTACGGCGGGCGCAGCTTCGCTTATGGACGCCGCCATGTTGGCGTAAAACAAAACAAACAAAAACAAAAAAATCCCGGAAGTGCGTGTAGGTCACGTGACCTTCTCCGGCCAATAGCGGCGCAGTATGGGCCCCAGCCATCCTAGGGGAGTGCTAGGGGATATGTTTCGGATACACGCTGCGCCGCGCGGTGCACGAGCCGCTCCCACACAGAAACGACTCCTGCACCGCACGGAAGTGACGTCATGCGTTTTCCGGTTAGGCGCGCCGTTTGAATATGCCGTGAATTCGCCGAGTCGGCAAGCGAGTATGCCTCCCCATCGGCCTCCCGTCAGCCGGACTTGCTGCTGCTGCGCTGCTGGTGGTCCTGTCTACAGGCCCTTTGATATTGGATGTTTGATGATCAGATGCAGCTGGCTGCATCGGTTTCTCCGGCATCCGCGTCAGGAATGTTGATTTGCACGGCTTATGAAGGCTCCGATGACAGGACGTGGTCTCAGAACTGAGTCACTGGGCGCCTAGATTTCGCGAACGGCTCGCGGTGACGTACTATATCGCGATGAAAAGAAACGCGAACTGCGTAAAGCGTGGCTTTCGGCACAGTCGAACTTCAGCATGCTTTGAATATCGCTGGGCAAATCTGTGTTTTCGGCCGGCATCACTGTAGCGCTGAATATATTGCTCCGGCTGGCGCTATCGCATTGCGTGTGTGTCCCGAGTACAAGACATGACTGGTAGATGATAACCATAACAAATAATGATGGACAAGTTTCCTGCCATCATTTTTCTAACAGCTAGCAGTCACTGTTTCTCTTCGCCTCTTGTAGCCACGCCGAATATGCAACACGAAATCTTATGTCGCTCAGTGTACCGTTGGTACCGTCATTGCCTCACTAAGTAATCGGCAGACTAAGTTGCTTCAAAATACTGAAGTGTCGCCGTGATGCTCTAAAATACACTGTACTCTAGGCGATCAGCACTTGATAAACGATGCCCAATGGCAACAGCCGACTGCGTTAGCCCACCTACATACAAAACAGCGCCGCACAGTTTGTCTGCCTTGCTGAATAACACGGCCGGTGACAGCACAGCATGATTTACCTAGCAACGGATGAACGGCCGCTACGTGTTCGCACTTTGCGAAAAACCTGCAGCGCAGGAGCATTGGCCATCGGAGATCACAGGCTTAGTAAAAACACTTCGCAGCCGCACTGGGATTTCTTGTGCGTCCGGAGGTTCACACGAACTGTGCAACAACATTTATTTCATCGTCAACCTTACCCTTCGCGACAAGCAAAATGAGGTACTCGGTTGCAAGGACACTTTCACCCTCGAGAACACCACGTTGTTACATCGCAAGCTAGAAAATGCAGTACTTCCAACAGCAACGCAACAATCCGCAGATCACCAAACTCTGCCGCACATCAATTTTCTCGCGGCTGCTATGTTCGCCTGCTGTTACCTTTCGCAGCGCCCCCTGGATTTAAGGTGGTTACGATATGTCATTAATTAACAAATGTACATTAAATAAGTCGTCAAACACGTTTTGATTAATATTTTTGTAGGTTTAAGACATTATAAAGTAATAATCTGTCCACTTGAGTTGTTTTAAGTTTACTTTAACGAGGTGACGTCACTTCCGTGCGGTGCAGGAGCCAGTTCTGTGTGGGATCGGCTCCTGCACCGCGCGGCGCACGAGACGCTGCCAAAAAAGAAAAAAAGAAGTTTCCCTCTCCCCACCGGGACCTTCCGGGGCGCGGGCCGCCGTAGCGCATGTTTTTTTGCTTCTTTTTTTAAATGTGCTTTTCACTCCACGCTCTATACTGTAGAGCAGCGCGGTTCCTTCTGACCCTCTTCTTTCCCGCACTTTTCCGCCTCCTGCGTTTTATTTTTCACAGCACGAGTCTTCAGTGGATTACCATTGCTATGTGTTCGTTCTAACAATCTTGAAAGAATACCTCTTGTTCATGTATTGGTACTAAAATCTTACATTGCGGCCACGCCTTTTGATGACTTTTTTTCACATAGCATATATGGTATTTCCGCTTGCCTGACTTATCCGTCAGCGAAAGATAAGAACTTTTACTCATTACATTGCGCAAATTACATAATAAAGGACTAGCTGTTAGAACAAAACACTGCGTCTCTCTATCCACAGACTGTTTGGGTGTGCAGCGCTGCTCGGGCAGCACGCAAAAATTTTCATGCTTCATGTTGTCTGTATACAGACGATGCTTCTTTTAGATTATACAGAATGGTTTTTAATGGCCGTTTTAGTTCAGAAATGACATAAACGTATTATGTGAGCTCGGTTTAATGCAAGCGGGTGACATTACATGCATGAAAAAGCAAAATAAATAGTCGCCTATCTAAATAAAGTTCATTAATGACCTTAAAATTACCCTGACTTACCTACTGCAACTGACTAACTGTAGCCACTGAGTTTGCAATAATTGGAATGAAATCTTACAATTTAATATTTATGCCATCAAATTTTAGGCAGAAGTTCACTGTTGCTTCAGTCACGTTTATTTTTGTAAGAATCAGTTTTAAGCATCGAACAACGACAAAAGCCTAGTTTAACGCCCATGTATATAAATACTGTCGCACACTTGGCGAATGATGGTCTCGAAAAAATCTTTAAAAATAGATATGCACGCCTGGAGAAACCATGCACGAATGTAATGGCTCGCTATTATTTTTGTTTAGTCAATAATGTATTTGGATTGTTCGCACAAATAATCTCTACCACTTGGTGTAATCAGCTCAAGGACCACAAGTATGTTGTGTGTCACAGGTGATTTTTGTAATGTTTAAAAAATCACACTGTAGGAGTTTTTACACTTCCTGCAGTGTATTTTATGCTGCCCTAAAATAATACACGCTGTTCGAATCCTCTGCCGGCAACCAAGGCCGGCACGACGTGTTGCCGACTTGTCGCCCCGACAAGCGTTTGGCGCGCTCGGCGTTCACTCGGCCACCAACGGTGGTGCGAATCGTGCAGCCGACCAAGTGCCGACAAGCGTTTGGCGCGCTCGGCGTTCACTCGGCCACCGACGGTGGCGCGAATCGTGCAGCCGATCTAGTGCCGACGTAGCTGGCAGCGCACCTCCGGCCGACCCTTTTCGGATGTCTGGTGGCCAGTGAAGTCGGCTGCCGGCTATTTGCCAGTGATCAGCCAAACGTCGGCAGTCGGCCAGCGTTGCTTGGGTTAAGCTCGCTTCAGGGTCATTCCACGCCAAACGTCCCAGACATTGCGCTCGACCCTCTCCAATTGTATTGTAAAAAATTGTGGACGTTCATATCAGTGCACTATTTGCCCTCGGAAAGTATTTTTCGGAAAAAAAATTTTCTTGTCTGTTACAGTGATTTGAATTTTGCCGTAGTGGGTGAAACATAGGTTGCGAAAAAATATTCTAAAAAATACAGTACTTTACGGAACGCTTCAAATATCTGCTGTTTACTTGAAAAGGAATGGCACTATCTTATTATCACCCATTGACGACCACTACTTTGTCTCACGATGTGCTTTGTGGTGAAGCAATGCTGCAATTCTGCGCCCATTTTGATTATTTTTTAAAAATTCTACGAATACTACAGACAAAATAGGACTATATCACATGGCTGGATAGTTGGCAGTAAACGTGTCAAAAAAGTATTGAAGTCGTTGACCGAGTAATTTCGAAGTGGAAGGGGCGCAAACATTGAAAAATGTGTGAAATGCTCCACGTTCAGGCACATGTAGAGTGGTGATGCAGTCCACGTAAAAATGCACGCTTGGTCTCGTTGGGAAGAGTAAACAAAGGAAATTTATTTGTGAAAGTTTCATCGGAGTGTTTTTTGTTTTTGGCGAGAAACAAAAATTTATGTTGAGCGTTCGCGGCGTGCTTGGGCGCGGGCCCGTAAGTCCGCTTCACTGCGCCGCCACTGTTCCTTGGGGCAACGGAAGTATGCAGCGCCCACGCGGGTGGCACGATCGTGTGCTGCTGTGAGTTTTCACGTTGCTGAAAACTTGCAAACAGTGTATATGGCTGGCAGAATGTTTCGGAAGGGCACTAAAGGCTGCCGGTTAGTAGTGGGAGCAGAGCACGATTTCATTGCCACGTCACTGCATGCACACGTACGACAGGCGCAGAGCTTGGGTTGTGTTTTCGATCTCTGCGGAGGTTGCAGTTCTTACTTCCGTTGCCGACGTATGGTCTTCGCCACTTGAAATGCCTGTGTTGCTGAGTAGGTGGTGAGCCCGGCATTAAGAGTGGTCAGTGATGATGGCACGAAAAGGTGAAACGTGCGCGTACCTTTGACTGACATTGTAGACTCAAATCTTGCTGAGAGCTCAACTTTCTGGAAGACGCTGTATGCGATGCTTTCATCTTAGTAATCGCCTTGCGATTACTAAGCGAAAGCGATAGACATTTAAAAGGACGAAGCCGCCTGCGGCTTCGTCCTTTTGTATATTTATTGCTTTCGGTTTCCGTTGTACAGGCTCTCCGTCTAAAATATGACACGATAGCAGTATACTCACCATTTGCAATGTTTATCTTACGCGCTGCCAAGGGATGCGGCCGAAAGACGAACCTTCGAGTGCCGCGTGCTCGCTCGGCGACGCGATCACCGGAGCAAAGTTCACCTCTGTCGAAGATCCGAGCGTAAGAATACGTAGCACCATTCGGCTCCGAGGCACGAATGGCGCGAGTCACGTTCAAGCTAGCTGCCCATAAAAAGGAATTATAAGTGTATTCCCGGTGCCTGTTAGCCACTTTTATTATATCATAATATACTTTAAACGAACCATCACTCGTTTTCCCTGACACTTCGTCGGCGGCACTGCGGAAAGCCGAAGAATACGTGTCGAAACGTGAAAACTCACAGCAGCACACGATCGTGCCACCCGCGTGGGCGCTGCATACTTCCGTTGCCCCAAGGAACAGTGGCGGCGCAGTGAAGCGGACTTACGGGCCCGCGCCCAGGCACGCCGCGAACGCTCAACATAAATTTTTGTTTCTCGCCAAAAACAAAAAACACTCCGATGAAACTTTCACAAATAAATCTCCTTTGTTTACTCTTCCCAACGAGACCAAGCGTGCATTTTTACGTGGAATGCATCACCACTCTACATGTGCCTGAACGTGGAGCATTTCACACATTTTTCAATGTTTGCGCCCCTTCCACTTCGAAATTACTTGGTCAACGACTTCAATACTTTTTTGACACGTTTACTGCCAACTATCCAGCCATGTGATATAGTCCTATTTCGTCTGTAATATTCGTAGAATTTAAAAAAAAATAATCAAAATGGGCGCAGAATTGCAGCATTGCTTCACCGCAAAGCACATCGTGAGACAAAGTAGTGGTCGTCAATGGGTGATAATAAGATAGTGCCATTCCTTTTCAAGTAAACAGCAGATATTTGAAGCGTTCCGTAAAGTACTGTATTTTTTAGAATATGTTTTCGCAACCTATGTTTCACCCACTACGGCAAAATTCAAATCACTGTAACAGACAAGAAAATTTTTTTTCCGAAAAATACTTTCCGAGGGCAAATAGTGCACTGATATGAACGTCCACAATTTTTTACAATACAATTGGAGAGGGTCGAGCGCAATGTCTGGGACGTTTGGCGTGGAATGACCCTTCATTCAAAGAATACTCGCCGACGACTGTAGCTGTCCTCAGTAACGTTAGACGTCATGACCAAGTGAACGCTTGCTCAGATGATTAGAAAAATTTTACCTATGGTCGACAAGTCACTGACTCCCGACAAGCGCCGTATACTTCTAGACGTTCTGCTAAAGTACTTGCCGGTTTTAGATTTTTCACAGAGTGACCATGCGCCTTCGATCCCCGCGTCTCGCACACGCCACAGGATAAATACATGAACATAGCCAATCCGACAAAGACCGTACCGAGTATCGCCGTCCGAGCGCAAGATAATAGACGATAAAGTGCGTGAAATGCTACAGAAGGGCGTCATCCAAGGATCATCGAGTCCTTGGGCAGCTCCAGTGATTCTTTTAAATAAGAAGGACGGTACCTGGAGATTCTGTGTCGACTATCGCCGTTTGAATACCCTCTCCTATGAATTGATGACGCCTTGGACTGTCTCCATTCGGCGTCCTACTTTTCGTCTACAGATTTACGCTCAGGCTACGGGCAGATTCCTATGCGTCCAATGGACAAGGAAAAGACTGCTTTCATAACCCCGGACGGACTGTATGAAATTTAATGTGATGGGTTATGTAAAGCTCCCGCCACATTTGAAAGGTTCATGGATACTATTCTGCGTGGCCTTAAATGGAACATCTGTATGTGTTATCTCGATGACATTGTGATCTTCGGGCGCACATTCAGTGAACATAACGAACGTGTGGACGTTGTTCTGTAATGCATTAGAAACGATGGCCTGGTTCTTAATGCGAGGAAGTGTCGTTTCGGCGAGTGACAAACCTTGGTGCTTGGACACATCGTCAACAAAGATGGCATCAGACCTGACCGAAACAAGACAGCGGCCGTGAGAGCGTTTAAAGCACCTCGCTCAACCAAGGAGCTTCGTAGCTTCTTAGGCCTGTGCTCGTATTTTCGCCGATTTATTCCTGCATTTGCTGACGTTGCCTTCCCCATGACCAGCCTGCTTCGCCAAGGTGCTACTTTTGAATGGACACATGACTGCGAGACTTCCTTCAACCAACTGAAGTTCGTACTTACGTCGCAGCCTATTCTCCGGCACTTTGATCCTTCTACGGCGACTGAAGTTCATACTGACACCAGCGGAATGGGCATAGGTGCAGTTCTAGTACAGCGCAGAATGTCTGGCACTCGTCTTCGCTGTACAGCGATTCCGCTCATACCTGTGCGGTCGTCCCTTCCAAGTGGTCACGGATCGTCATTCCTTGTGCTGGCTTGCAAGCCTTCGCGATCCATCCGGCCGTCTTGCACGCTGGGCCCTACGCTTGCAAGAGTACGACTTTACGGTATTGTGCAAGAGCGGCAGGAAACACGTTGACGCTGATTGCCTTTCGCGGATACCGCTTGCTACGACAGTTTGCAATGTTGACAGTTTCGATCACCTCACTGCGTCAGTGACACCAATGTTCCCGGACAAGGCCACCTTTGAAATACAGCAGAAGCACGTCGGCTTGGAGCCGTTATTTATTCCCGGACAATAAGGCCACCTTTGAAATTGAGCAGCGGTAGGACGTCAGCTTGAAGCCGTTATTTGCTGACGCACGAGCATCCACTTCGGAAGGCCGCTTTTGCGTTCGTGAAGGACTGCTTTACAAGAAGACCTTCTCAGCCACGGGTTCCCGCTTCCTGCTGGTGGTTCCGGATACGCTACGTTCCTCTCTTCTGCGCGCCATGCACGACGACGCAACTTCGGGTCACCTGGGAGTGACGCGAACGCTCCATCGTACACAGCAGCGCTTTTACTGGCCACGCATGCGCGAGTCAGTTGAGCAGTACGTGGCCGGTTGTACCCAATGCCAGGCGCACAAATCAGCCACGACAGCTCCAGCCGGACTCCTACAGCCTGTGACGCCTCCTAGTGCTCCATTTGAGCAAGTTGGCATTGGCCTCGTGGGCCCTTTTCCGCGCTAGTCGAAAGGCAACAGATGGATTGTAAAGGGGTATTCAGACGGGGGAGGAATGCTCGGGGGGTAAAGGCGGAGCCTAGTGACGTCAGCTCGCGAGGAGAAGTCTCCACAAATGCCCCCCACTCACACGGACGAGGCAAACGGAGGGGGAGACCAGTGTTACTAGACTACTCTGGTGGCTTGCACCACCCGTTTGACGAGCTGCAGACGATCATCCAGCTGCACACTGGACACCCACTGCCGCTCTCTGCAGGAGCAAGTGCAACAATGTGGCCAAACAAGAGCCCGAAATTCCGCCACATCCCCCACCGCATGGGGATCGTTTGTCCTTTCGGGGAAGACGTCCCCGTCTCCTCCGAGGAGGCGCGGGGGGGTCACGCCCACTCGCTAATCCGTGACGTCGCGGTCACGTGATACGCAACCCCCCCGTCTCCCCCGAGCATTCCTCCCCCGTCTGAATACCCCTTAATGTGCGCCGATTATATCCACTACTGCGAGACGGCCGCCCTGCCATCTGCAACTGCTGGCCAAGTCTCCTCCTTCCTTCTGCACTCGATTATACTGCGCCACGGACCTCCTCGCGTCATAATAAGCGACCGCGGACGTCAGTTTACGGCAGACGTTGTCGAGGAACTCCTCCGTATGTGTGGCTCAGAACTTCGACACTCGACGCCTTACCATCCACAGACGAATGGCCTTACCGAACGAACAAACCGGACACTGGTGAATATGTTGCAATGTACGTGGCGTCCAACCACAAGAACTGGGATGACGTCGTACCGTTCATCACTTATGCCTTCAATACTGCCCAACATGAGACCACCGGCCACTGCCCTTTCTTTCTTCTTTATGTTCGACCCCCTCGTTATACCCTCGATACTATGTTTTAGTTCTCTGATAATGACGGTCCTTCTTTAGCCGAAACTCTCTGTCTCGCTGAAGAAGCTCGCCGTCTTGCCCGCCTGCGTACCATAGCGTCACAAGACCGATCAAAGCTCCGCTACGACAGCAAGCACCGGCACGTCACTTATGAACCGGGAGACCTTGTGCTCGTATGGAGTGCAAAAACTCCTCGCCAACTACACCGGCCCATTCGTTGTCCTTGAGCGCCTCAGTGCAGTGGACTATAGAATAGCACGACTGACGGCTAGTGGGAGACGATCTACAAAGACCGAGGTCACCCATGTGGCTCGCCTGAAACCTTTTAGTCGGCGGGACGATGCATAAAACGTGCGATGCGCTTCGTCTGCGAAGGGGGAAATATTACGCCGTGTATGTGCCGGACTGAGAAGAGCTAGGAAGAAGTGTGTGGAGGTTGAAAGAAGAAGATCTCTCGGCAGCTTCGTCCTGTGCGGCCTTGCCATCCAAGCCTTCTGTCAATAAACTCCAAACCCTTACTATGGGCGTAACAACATACATACATACATACATACATACATACATACATACATACATACATACATACATACATACATACATACATACATACATACATACATACATACATATAAAGAATGGCACTACGGCGCCGACGCCAAAAATTCGCCTGGAGTGTCCATGAATTGCTATCGCAATAAAATGCACGCGCGTTCATATACGTGGATGATTTTTTAAATAGTTTTAATGCAAAGAATTGAAGATGCTTCTGCAATCACTGAAGCAGTTTTTCAACCTTTTTAGCATATGTTGCAATCCTCTAAATTGACGCATGAAGTTCCAGAAGATGATGTTTTAAGGTTTCTTGATGCGAAGCCTAAAGGGACACTAAAGGCAAATAACATGTTATGTGAGAATGAAAGGTCACTGTTTGAGAACGTCTAAACGGTCAATATTATCAACAGCAGCTATTAATCTAGAAATTAAGATAAATGTAGTACACGATATGTGCCACGAGTGGGACGTTTTGGAATGAGCCCGATGACGTCAAGAGTCCCGAGTAGAAGAATCACTAGTACTCAAACTACTTATGATAGAGAATAACATTCCGTGCATTACAAGACGTAATAAAATGCCGCTTGTGCGTTTCTGTTTGATTCATGGAAAAAATAACTTATTGACGTTATCATGCAGAACGGCGCGGCTGGTCCAAAAGTGCTGTGGCTCTCGCTGCTTTCGCACTGCTGCTACTCTGCTGCTGCTGCTGCTGCTCGCCAAGCCAAGCTCCATCTTGGATCGGTTGATGGCCGGCATTGTGCTGTACGCGTAAGAAACCGCAGCGTCGGCTGCCAGGCAGTAAAAGCGGGAAACGTTGGGCAAGGCATCTGTTACGTCAGAAGGACTCTTCACGCGGGCGATTTGAAGTGCACTAACTCTGTGCGTACCACTAAAACGCGATTTTGTTTCAAAATAAGCATTTCCTTGGCCCGAAACAAGCACTGCGATGTTTGTGGAACGCTATTTCAGCAATCAACATCGACGTAGTATTTGCCTTTAGTGTCCCTGTGAACTGAGAATCATATGTGCTGGGAATATCATCCAATGGCATGTAAACAACTGTTGCCATATCATTCGTCCCATTCGGAACTTGTTAACAGAGCAATAGCTGAGCAGTGCTTAGACAGCGCCCTGCCAAAATCGTGTGTTCATTCCTTGGCAAACAGGCAAGTTGCGAGACTTAAGTCATAAGGCTATCCTGACAGTGTTCTGGTATCTATTGCTGAAGAGAAGCTGAACTTAACTATGAAATGAAAGTCACTCTCAAGAAGGAACTATAATCCGCCCTGTAGCGATTCCCTACATAAGGAACGTACCCGAAGCGCCCCGCCCACGTCGCCAGTGCCACTCTTCATGCACACTCGTAAAGCGCCACCTAAAAGAAATGGCGGAATATTTTGACGTTTCTCATTATTTCAATGATTATTTCGAAATCTCGAGATGCTGCCGCAGGAAACGCCCCAGTGATACGTTGTTAACGAACTACGATTGTGCAGGCAGCTCTGGGAGCCATGGCCAAACCGCTGGCACTTAAAGCAGCGCCGCGGGTTGGGAATGTACATACGGTCTCACTGGCAGTTTGAGATAACCTGTTACTATTTCAGTGGAAAGTGTTTCGTTGGAATTTCTTCGTTCTCTCTCCTTATCTTTATGCGCTGCCCCTGGATGACGTTCTCGTCCTTCCAGCCTGTCATAAGTTCCTCAACGAATAGTTCCATCAGGTCGCCAGCTGACACCCCCACGGCGTTCAGTGTTCGGTGTGGGGTAATGATGATGAGCTGATCACAAAATGCTGCAAGGTTACGTAGCCTCTGGTGCTGTAGCTGGTCCTTCAATTCAAGCAGGAGGTTACCACTGGCGGTCTTGGTGTGTTTTTGCAGCCCGTGCCTATTGTTTCCGTTAAGCACTTTGGTACAGAAAGGGTGAGATGTTTCCGACTTTCTTTTCTGCACTTAATAAAATGATTTTTGGTTCATTCTGTAATAGATTGAGCGCAAATGGACGGGAGGAAAGAAGACAAGAGCGCTCGTGTAGTCTTCTTGTGTCCCGTCCATTTGCGCTCAATCTATTACTTTTCTGTACTGTCGCAGTGAATTATATATTTGGGGAAGTTGCCTCTCTTTGTCGGGAGAAGTTCAAAAATTGCATCGGTGCGCCAGCTTTTTGAGGGACGATAAGTTCGGTAGGGGCTTGGTGATCCCACGAATTATGTTATTTATTCGGCAGCCATGCCAGCCACCCACCACCGAGCCCAGCGAAGGGACGCTACGAGACGCGGAGGAAACGTAAGCGCCAGCTGTACACCTAATATGGCTATCCAAGGTTGGATATTTACACCAGGTTGCACTTGTTGCAGAGAAACGTGGAAGTAAAAATAAGTGAGGAGAAGACAGGAAAGATCAAAAGTAATAGAGACAGACGAAGATGTAGGACAAGAAGGAGACAGGAAAAGGCGACTGCCGATGTTCCCTCGGCATGGGTCGGCAAACTCACGCATGAGTCGACTCACTCAAACTCAGATCGGCCCGTGAGCTTGAGTCTGAGTGAGTCCGGGTGAGTAATATTCTGGTGAGTTTGAGTCCGAGTGAGTCCGGTTGAGGAAAATATTGGTGAGTCCGAGTGAGCCCTAAGCGCGAAATATATTTCTTGAGTGAGTCTGAGTGAGCTCCACCTTTTATTGCCTACCTATGGTCATATCTACTCATCTTCAGCATTACTGTCAGCCTTTTATCGGCTTACGTTTATACTCAAGTCTATTCATAGATATCTCAACGCACTGACGTTCATGCGCCGCCTCAATATTTATTGTTCAGAGACGTGAATTGGGAGGGCTGCTCCTGTGACTCTTTCACGGAAAGTTCTTGATAAAGATATCTCATGTGAGTCGGGTATTTCATAAAAATGTCCTTACTGAATTACTGAAAACTCGTATTTGAAAGTATAAGATCAAAAGCCTCATCGTAGAGCACAAATTATGTGAGATATTGGCATTAAAGAGCATTGATACCAAGATCTTAAAAAGGTAGTTTTACGCTCACAGACTCATGAGTCGACATACTGAGCGAGCCCGCTGTTGGTGATTTTGAGCCTGAGTGAGTCCGGTTGAAAAAAAGTTTAGTGAGTCTGAGTCCGAGTAAGTCCTCAGAACAGAATATATTTGTTGGGCGAGTCTGAGTGAGCTTCAACTTTTTTGCCGACCTATGCCCCTGGGTGTCTCAGCCCAGGGGCGCCGTCTACGTGAAGCCGGGGCCAAAGGGGTGTGTTGCCTCTGCCGGGGGACCAAGTCCAATCACCGGGCGTCGGCTCAACCCCCAGGATCCCCTTTTTCCCGGACACGGCTAAGCAACGCACGGCAAGGCGTGGAAGAGGGTCGAAACCCTCCGTTGGCTCGAGTACGTGGTGACATTTTGTAGGAGGAGCGATCAAGATGTATGCCATCAATGACCAGCTTTTTAAAATGCGTGCAGCTGCAGACAGGTGGACGCAAAGTATCAGGCCCGTAGCCAGGGGGGCGCCCCCCCCCCCCCCCCCCGATATTTTTATGATACATGGTGTTTTACCGAGAATAAATAATGAAAATAGGCGTTTTTCTCAAATAGTCAAGGCTTTCAGCAAATGTCCCCCCCCCCCCTCACCCCCGAAAAAAAATTCCTGGCTACGGGCCTGCAAAGGATACACCGGCTTTGGCGGGTTGTGATCGGCTAGGTCATTGACGGGACTCACAGATGAATATGTCGGCGGTTTGCTCTTGTCCCGTTATCGGTGTGCAGCGAGAACTTCAACAGGATACAGTACATAAACTGTACTGCGCCGTTTGCTGCGTGTTTCATAAGCGCGTGCTTCTGAAAACACGTTTGTCGGTCGTTAACGTCTTCTCACTCTCACAGTTTTTTTTAAAGAACGAACCGAAAAAAGGTGAAAATATCGTAAGCAAAAAAGCAAGTTCCACTTGGCCCAACCCGTGCTTCGATGTCATGACTGGCCGTGAGGAGATCGGGGAGGAGCAACGAAGGGGTCAAAGCTGGGCTCTTCACTGGTCTCGTGAGCGGGGCTCTACACTGCCGGCTCTATGGTGACAGTTCCATGGCAAATAAGTAACTGTGTGTATCTATATCTACATATATACATAAAGTTAGTTGTTTAGTTGTTTTGCTCTTCAAGGCTCTGGTCTCCATCCTTGAGACGAAGCACACGGCGAGGCAGTTAACACATTTTCTGCTCTTCTCCTAGTGACGTCAGCTTGGGGAGTTCGGCTCCGCAGAGGAAGGAAGAAAGGCGTAAGAGTTCACGAATTTGCTATATCTCCCTCTATATTTTTTCCGGAGCTAATTATTTCTTTTAATCTGTTTCAAAGTCTTTACCTGGCACTTTCGTTTGCTTGTTCCTCTATATTTTTTTTCCGGAGCTAACTATTTTTTTTAATCTGTTTCAAAGTCTTTACCTGGCACTTTCGTTTGCTTGTTCACTTGTTCTTCACAGTGTCCTTTCTGCACGAGTCCGTTTGATTTGCTATTTGTTTCCTTGTTTGTTTATTAAAGTTGATGTGTATCTCACAGACCTACCGGTAAGATATGCATTATTTCATTTATCTTATGCGAGAGAAGCTAGAACTTTGCAAATGGCTAATCCATTCAAGAAAATAGAGCTATGCACTATCAAGCATCAAGAGCCGTTTGTAACGTACCTGAGTCGTGTGTGAAGTCCCCGCATCGTGCAGTTTCAGCTATATAGGGCAGACTGGTAGGTGTATTAACGAAAGACTTCTAGAACGCAGGGGGAAGATGGGGAACTGCCGCGACAGGAATTTATCTGTACATTGTGATGTGTGCGGGATAATGAACAAGAAGCCTTGCAAATAGTTGAATTGGTGCAGGCTAGTAACAAAGATGTCAGGGAGATAATTCAAGATTTGGTTAGTAAGGCATGCTTATCTGTCTTCGAAAAGAAGTTTCTGAGCATGTTCACCTGATGTCGGCATTTCGGTGTTCTTATAATAATATCTGGGGTTTAACGTCCCAAAACCAGGATATGATTATGAGAGACGCCGTAGTGGAGGGCTCCGGAAATTTCGACCACCTGGGGTTCTTTAACGTGCACCTAAATCTAAGTACACGTGCCTCAAACATTTTCGCCTCCATCGAAAATGCAGCCGCCGCGGTCGGGATTCGATCCCGCGACCTTCGGGTCAGCAGTCGAGCGCCATAACCACTAGACCACCGTGGCGGGGCTTTCGGTGTTCTTACGTTGTTAAAGAAAGCGTTCTTATTATGCATTTCGATCAATAAACGATCAGTTGGAAGTAAGCGCTTGTGTTGCACGTCCCTCTGTCCTTATATGTGTGCGCTTGATAGTGTTCTGGCACGGAATAGAGATATTGCAGTGTTTTACGCGGCTGCTGTGGGAATGCAAGTAGTCGTGCTTGTCGGTCGATTTTTTTAAGTCGGTGGTTAGAAGCTTGTTGTTCGTTACCGTAATGGCGACGTCCAGGAAACTTGCTGCTGAGGCTGACTATGTGGAAGAAAATGAAATAGATTGCTGTAATCTGACATGAATTTCCATAGTTCAGCTTCCCCATAAGGTCAAATTAAGAATGTGTCATCGATGAACCTTTTGCAGAAGAGGTGCTTCAATACGCAGCTCTCTAGGAATTCTGGTACTAGTACGCCCATAATTATGTTTGCGTAGTTATGACCAATCTTAGTACCCGTTGATGTGCCGCTCACGTGGACGAAGTGTCCATTCAAGGTTATTGAGTTCCACAGCAAATTTCAACAGTTTCCAGTGTTTCAACATCAACTTTTTTGTTTGCGAGGATTCTGCATATGCATGCACAACTGTCCCGATGTCGTCCGCGTGCGGGATGTTAGTGTACAGAGAATTTACGTACGTGGTCTCAAGAAGGCTGTTATTTAATTAGAACGAAAAGCTCCAGTACTTCTGGTAGAAAGGGACTACTATCTTTGATTATATGAAGGGAGAAGATTTATCGTGTAGCAGCGATGCAAAGAAACCGTCCGTGAGTAACTACCGAAAGGGTGCAGACGGAATAAGGAGGGAATCAAACTATGGTAGAGGGAAGTGCTTTGCTGTTTGAAGGAAGCTGGAGTTGCCTTAGAATGTTTAGTTACAAAGTGACATTTAGTATAAAACAATGGCGATGATGACCTACGGTGCTTATGGTGGAAGTCAGCATAAAGAAGATACACTTACTTGCTGTGGGAAAGCTACAGAAACTGCTGGGTACGTTTTCACTGAATGTGGGTATACGCATTCATCCAATCGTATGTTTTGGCGCTGTCCAACATGAAGCCTTGTGTTTTAGGGACAGGATGGAAAGGTAAACATGTTCACGATGGACGTAATTAAAAGGCGGTTAGGGGAATGGCGGCGAAAAGTCGGGAGAATGTATAAAAATGAATAACAAGAACATCAAGGTTACACTGCCGCTAAACGCGGAAAGTCAACCTACGCATTTATATGTCTTTTATTACTAGGAAAAAAATTGTATGCAGGTAGACAAGACCGAATTAAAAAAAAAAAAAAACGTTTTTGAGCTTAGTGGCGCACGGGCCCCGTTATAAAGGGCACGCTCATGGCATCCACTCAAGATAACTATTACAGCGCCAGATAACGAAGACAAAGGAAAAAAAACCACACAGGCACAGCAAAGACGTTTGTCTTTATTATTTCGCACTGACTTCTTAAAGATGCAATAGCAACTCGCCCAGGAAACCACCCTTCTGAAATTATAGGGTCGCTTATTTATCATAAAAATGCTCCCAGGAACCGACTACAGACATATCAGATGACGACAGTTATGAGTGACGTCATATACAGCGAAAGAGTGAAACCCATTCGCAGAGAGATAAGCTGCTGTGAGATTTGAAAAGTGCGCTTCGGAACATGAATTGCGAATCTACAGAATGCCATCGTTGTCGATATAGATCACGTATTTATCATTATGAATGATCAATCAAACGATACACAAACGCGTGCCCGGCTATGCAAGGCAACCGGCGCAATGGTGTCGGCACTACGGCGTAAGCCATTGTCCCTCGCGTTTACAGGCTTTCGCATGCCTGCTTCATATTCTTTGCCTTGTAACCTTTCATGAAGTCGTTTATCCTCTTGAGGAGCTTGAGCCGTTTGTAGCGGCCGGTGTATTCCACTTTTGCGCAGCTCCTGTCCTCCATGTCAGCGTCGATGTCGAACACAAACATGCCGTAGTCAATGGTGAGGTAGTGTGCTTTCTCTGCTTTGATGCCACACATCTGCATGAAGAAAGCGAGGAGGAAAAATGCGCCTACTTTCTCCGCTCTGCATTACGTACCGCCACTTTGTTTTCAAAATTTCTTTCTTAAATATACGCGGCTGTTAGACGATGGATGTACATATTAGAATTACAATTTTGAGTATATAATAATCTAAACTAGTGGGAAAGAATAAATCTACTAACGCGGTCTAGATGACGATGATAAGCAGTTCGCGTGAAGGCTCATTTTATTATGACTGGAGCGCGCCGACATGAATGCAAGATAAAATGGGAACGGCAGCGCACAAGCTGTTTCGATGGAGTTCTGCCAGCGTCTCCGTGGCCTTAGAACAAAGCAGAAATTCCCTTCCATATTGTAACAAAGCTCAATACAAGGACTTGCTATTTACACTATTTATTAAGGGCGAACTTGTGCCCAAAGCAAAAAAAAAATCACAGCATATCCACGGAGTGAATGATGATGATTGGGCGAAGCTGCGGAGGTTCATCGGTAAACCGTGAATCTTCCCTGAATTCTGCCCAGTACATCATCACCGACGTGAGATCGGGCGCGTTTATACTAAAGGTTCGATGAGAGTTATGACGACTTGCAGCTCACTTTAATTTTACATGTACGCTGTGAATTTTCATTGTTTAGAAAACCATTGCTTTAGAAAACTTCTGGCGTCTTTCGTTAAGCAGCTGGCATCTTTTCGTTTTGCTTTTGAAATATCTGGCGTTCTTTCGTTTTGCTTTTAGAAAACATCTGGCGTCTTTCGTTGGTTTATTTCATCACTCAACGGCGTTTTGAACAAAATTTTTATTGTTTAATCACGCACAGGAGAAATCTCACCAGGCACTACCTTGGAGGTAAACAATGGCTGCTAATGGGAATGAGAGACAGAAGAAGTCGGCTTTTAGCTAACACTTACACTTCTACTTCTACTAACGTTTCCTACTGGAACATGCCAATGGCTGCTAATGGGGAATGAGAGACAGAAGAATTCGGCTTTTAGTTAACGCGCACGCTGCGAATTTTTTATTGTTCAACAACGCACAGGAAAAATCTCCCACCGGCACCACCTTGGAGGTCAAGATCTGGTACTAGCGTTATGACTGGTTACGCACAACGACTACTACGACTACGAGGGACGAACGGGTGCCGCCTTAAGGAGCTTCGCCCCTAAAAGAATCACAGCAGTTCAGTAAAAAGAACCGAGAGTTCGTAGTTCTCGCGAGCCACCTCTTCGATCGTCGTCTTTCTCTTCCACACGCGCGTTGGCCACTCGCTCGGAGCTCGTGCGTATGCAGGACCGGCCGGCGGACTGCGGCTGGCTTCATCTGTCGTAACGATGCCTTGAGCGTTTCGCTTGGTTTGCAACGCCTGCGTTGTGCTGAGCGATGGCGGTTTGCCGTGGCATTATCCCTCCTCTCAAGGCGCATCGCCCCGATGCGTACGAAGAGGCCGTATGCGGAGTTCGTTTTGCGGACGGGCTTGGAGGAACGAGGTGGTAGTATAGCGGGCGATTTGGGTGGCTAGTCCTCGTATCTGTCGTAGTATGGCTTCATGCGTACAATGTGTACGCGCTCCGTGGGATTGCGTCGTCGTGAATGCACTTGTCCAGCAGACTTCATAAATCAGGTCACTCAGTCGCTGTACTACTTCATAGGGGCCAAAATATCGGCAAATGAGCTTTTCAGATAGGCCGCGTCGCCGTACTGGGGTCCATTTTCAGACTTTGTCCCCAACGTCATACCGCGTTTCACGTCTTTGCCGGTTGTAGCGGTCGGCGTCGATCCGTTGTTGGCGACATATTCGGTACCTTGCTAACTGGCGGGCTTCTTCCGCTCTTTGTAGAAAATCGTCAAGATCAGGGGGGTAGTCATCTCCGTCTATCGGTAACATGGCGTCCAGTGTTGCGGTAACTGCGCGACCGTAAACTAGTTGAAACGGGGTAGCCTTGGTAGTCTCTTGTACGGCGGTGTTATAGGCGAAGGTGACGTATGGTAAAATTTCGTCCCACTTCCTATGCTCAACATCGACATACATAGACATCATGTCGGCTAGAGTTCTGTTCAGCCGTTCAGTGAGGCCATTGCTTTGAGGATGGTAGGCGGTGGTTTTTCTGTGGACAGTATGAGTCATGGTCAACAGGCACTGCATAAGTTCCGCCGTGAAGGTCGTTCCACGATCAGTGATTACAACAGTTGGAGCGCCATGTCGGAGAACTATGCTGTGTAGAAAGAACTTGGCAACTTCAGCCGCCGTGCCCCGGTGCAGGGAGTCTGTTTCAGCGTATCTGGTTAAGTAATCTGTTGCCACAACGATCAATTTCTTGCCTACTGAAGAGGTCGGGAAGGGTCCAAGGAGGTCCATTCCTACTTGTTGGAACGGCGCTTTGGGTGGATCTATAGGTTTCAGAAGGCCCGCTGGTTTAATAATTGGTGTTTTTCGTCTTTGGCAGTGGCGACATGTCTTGACATAGTGCTGTACTGATGCTAACAGTTTGAGCCAATAATAATGCAGACTGATTCTAGCAAGCGTTCGAGTCACGCCCAAATGTCCAGATGTGGGCTCGTCGTGGCACGCTCGTAGTATTTCTTGCCGCATAGTTGTAGGAACGACGAGCAAGAACTTTTCACGAGTCGGCTTAAAGTTTCTCTTGTAGAGAACATTTCCTCGGAGGCAGTACAATGTGAGGCTTCGACAAAATATGCGGGGTATTCGTACGTTGACTCCTTCCACGGTGCTTAATGAGCGGGAGCAATTCTTCGTCTGTGCGTTGACATTCGGCTATTTGAGCAGTCTCGACAATGCCTACGAACGAAAGTCCTCTTCCTCTGATAGTGCTGCGTCAGCAGGCGCCCGTGACAAACAGTCGGCATCGGTGTGCTTCCTCCCGGATCGGTATACCACGGTTATGTCATTCTTGCAGTCTGAGGCTCCACCTTGCTAGTCGTCCAGATGGGTCTTTGAGGTTCGCCAGCCAGCACAGGGCATGATGATCACTGACGGCCTTGAAAGGTCTGCCGTATAGGTACGGCCGAAATTTACTGATGGCCCAGATGACGGCAAGGCATTCTTTTTCTGTGGCTGAATAGTTGGTCTCCGCTTTCGATAGAGTCCGGCTGGCGTAAGCTATCACCTTTTCTTCGCCATTCTGCCACTGTATTAGAATCGATCCAAGGCCGATGTTGCTGGCGTCTGTGTATTTCTGTGTCAGATGTCTCGTCAAAATGGGCAAGGATTGGGGGCTTTTCCAGTCGTTTTCTCAATTCGTGGAAGGCGCTTTCTTGCTCGTTTTCCCACTGGAAGGGCACATCGTCTCTCGTAAGTTTCGTTAAGGGTTCTGCGATCTTCGAGAAATTTCTGACAAATCGTCTATAATAGGCACATAGACCAAGAAATCTCCGTACCGACTTTTTGTCTGTTGGCACCGGAAACCTTGCGACGGCGGCTGTCTTATCGGGATCAGGGCGAACACCCTGTGCGCCGACTACGTGCCCGAGGAATCGAAGTTCTTCGAAACCGAATTGGCACTTCTCTGGCTTGATTGTCAAATCTGCCGAACGGATTGCCTCTAACACTGACCGCAGACGCTTCATGTGCTCCTCGAATGTAGCGGCGAAGATGACCACGTCGTCTAGGTACACTAAACAACACTGCCACTTGAATCCGAAAAGTACAGTGTCCATCATGCGCTGGAACGTTGCCGGCGCACAACAGAGACCAAATGGGAGAGCCTTAAATTCATAGAGGCCGTCCGGGGTAACAAAAGCAGTCTTCTCGCGATCGCGTTCATCAACTTCGATTTGCCAGTATCCGCATTTCAGATCTAGTAAGGAGAAAAACTTTGCACACCGAAGCTGATCTAACGTGTCGTCAATGCGCGGAAGGGGATATACATCCCGTTTAGTCACAGCATTCAGTTTCCGGTAGTCGACACAAAACCGCAGCGTGTTGTCCTTTTTCTTGACAAGCACCACGGGAGATGCCCACGGACTGTTAGAAGGCTGGATAACGTCATCTTCAGACATCTCCCGTACCTGATTCTTGATTACCTCCCTTTTCTTTGGCGAAACACGATATGGATGCTGGCATACCGGCCTAGTTGTCTCGTCCGTTATGATCCTGTGTTTTGCAATGCTCGTGCGCCGTACCTTTGAGCTATTGGAAAAGCAGTTGGCGAATTCCCGTACGAGGTCGTACAACTGTCGCCGTTGAATCTCTGAAAGGTTGGGATTGACAGATATTACGTCGCAGACGTCGAATGTTGGTTTCACATCCATTGACGCTATTTCGGGACTGCATATTTCTGTCTCTGCACAGAACTCATGGAGAAAGGCTATGGTTGTTCCCTTCGCGATATGCTGAATTTCATTGCCGAAATTCGTCAGGAGGATATCTGCGTACCCGTTTCGCAGCTGAACGATTGCTCGTGCCACACAAACTCCTCTTTTCAGAAAAACATCCGCGTTGTTGTCAGCCACACCTTCGTAGTCGTTAAATGCATCATTCCTGACGAGAACCATTACACTGCTCCGTGGCGGTACAGTCACATCCTCATCAACGACGCGCAATGGAGTGGCGTATCGCTACTCTGCTTCTGCTACCTTTATAGCCTGTTCCGTCGAAAATGACACGCTTGACCTCTGTAGGTTGATAATGGCACCGTTAGCTTGTAGGAAATCCATGCCCAGTATAACCTCCCTCGAACACACGGGTAGGACGACGAAGTCCCCGACCTAAGTGAAACCCCGTATCCCAACTCTTGCGGTACATCTGCCGAGAGGTGTTATAAGGTGACCGCCTGCCGTACGTACTTGGGGCCCAATCCATTCGGTCAAAACCTTTTTTAGTTTCTTCGCTAAGTCGTAACTTATCACAGAGTAATCCGCACCGGTATCGATTAGAGCATTGAGCTCTAGTCCGTCAATAACCAACGGCAAGTCGGAAATTATTTTCTCGCTACAGCACTCTTTTACCTGGAAACAGTCGTCGTCGTCATGCTGGTGTCGCAATGGAGGATCTTGACACATCTGATCGCCAGCGGCCTCGCCTCCACAGGTCGCTGTCTTCAGTTTCCCAGGTTTGGGCTAGGCGAACGATGCCTAGGCGCGCTTGGGAAGGGACGTGGGCTGGGCGAGCGGTGGCGAAAAGGAGATGGTGAGCGAGGTTGATGACGGGGCAGATCAAAGTGCTGACGCGAGCATAGATACTCTTCGATGTCGGACGGTCTTTCGCCGTTTCGCGGACACGGTGCGTTGATGGCGAATCCCCTGAGACCAGCTTGACGGTATCGGCAAAATCGGTACAGGTGACCAGCCTCTCCACAGTGGAAGCACAGGGGCCTACGTTCCGCATCTCGCCATACGTCGCTTTTCCGAGGCCTTGTCTCTGCCACACGGGGTGCACTGCGTGGGGTCTCTACCATATGGGGCAAACTGTGTGTTGTCTGGGCGTAGGTACTTGGCGTCTCGATCTGCACACAGTGGACAGCCGGTCGCCTGAGCAACTCAGAGTACGTTACCGCGCGTCGTGTCGGTGGTGCATCACTCTGCGGCTCGCTCATCGCCTGCCTAATTTCTTCTCGGACTACATCAGCAACAGACAGCTCCGGTGAGACACCGGGTGACTGCAGCTTCCGTAGTTCTTCCCTGACTACAGACCGGACGAGCTCCCGCAGGGTATCTAGGTTATCCGCAACGCCTGCCGAGTGGACACCTGCCGATGTACAGGCTACGTCGCGATTGTACTGCCGGGCTCTTTGCTGCAGTGTCGTTTCGATGGTTGTTGCTTCCGACCGAAACTCTGCAACAGTGCGTGGCGGATTTCGGACGAGTCCCGCGAACAGTTCTTGCTTTACCCCATGCATGAGATGACGCACCTTCTTGTCTTCCGTCATGCTGGAATCAGCTCGCTTGAACAGGCGGGACATGTCTTCTATGTACATCGCAACACTCTCGTTTATGCGTTGATTCTGTGTACGAAGAGCTGTTTCTGCCTTTTCCCGGCGATCGCTGTTACCGAACGTACACAACAACTGCCGCCGAAACTCTTCCCAGGACGTTAGGGATGCCTCGTGGTTTTCGTACCACACTCGCGCAGAGTCTTCTAAAGCAATATAGACGTTGCGCAGCTTGCGTTCTTCGTTCCATTGGTTTATATTAGCCACTCTCTCGAAATGGTCCAACCAGTCTTCGGCGTCCTCGAACGAGTCGCCGTGGAATACCTTTGGTACGACAGGTTGGCTTACGATGAGCTGTGCCGGTGTAACCTGGCTGGTCATGGTGGCAGTTTCGCTAGTACCCGTTGCCGGTACCCTTGACGCAAAGGTAAGAGGCCCGAATTCTGGGGAATCACCTCGAACACGGCGGCTGGCCCGTTGGTGCACCGGTGTAAGTTCCACGGCTTCCGGTTGGTCAGGGCTTGGGCTGCGCTCTCTTGTTAGTGTGGGGCTCGGAATCATCTACCCCGCACCTCCACCAGAAATGTAACAAAGCTGAATACAAGGACTTGCTATTTACACTATTTATTAAGGGCGAACTTGTGCCCAAAGCAAAAAGAATCACAGCAGTTCAGTAAAAAAATTACACCATCTCCCGCTAAAGGGGACCATGAGGCGATGCGACGCCGGAGCACTTGCACGATCGCGCTCCGTTGGCGTTCGTTGGGCATGCTACCGACCTCGCGTCGTGGAACGCGAAGAGGGACGCTACGCGCGTCGTATCTTCCATCTAGCCTGGCCGTTAATTCTCACAGGGCGAGCGGGGAACGCGGTCGACAGGCGGGCGAGAGGGGGGCAGCGTAGGAGAGGAGAGAGAAGGGGAGGGGACGCGCATGCGCTCGAGCTGATCGCGGCGTTGCGCAGGAGACAATTTCGGCATGTCTAGCCCGCGTTTCAGAGGAAGAGTGGAAAGGGGGAGGGGAGAGGGAAAGTGGAGAGGGGAAGGGGAGAGGGTGAGTGGAGAGGGTATGCGCATGCGCAGTAAGGGTGGTCACGCCGCACACCACCACCACAACCACCACCACCACCACCACCACCACCACCACCACCGGATTGAGCTCCGCCTTAAGATACTTCGCATCTAAAAGAACAGAGAGTCCGTCCGTAGTTCTCGCGAGCCACCTCTTCGATCGTCGTCTTTCTCTTCCACACGCGCGTTGGCCACTCGCTCGGAGCTCGTGCGTATGCAGTACCGGCCGGCGGACTGCGGCTGGCTTCATCTGTCGTAACGATGCCTTGAACGTTTCGCTTGGATTGCAACGCCTGCGTTGTGCTGAGCGATGGCGGTTTGCCGTGGCAATATTATGTATGATGAGCGATTTCTGCTTCAGTTTGATCGACAACGCCGCTGTGACTGCTTTGTGTTCGTGGGACCTTTGCGTTTATTGCCACCGCTTACAGGCAAGAAAGAAGTTCAGCGGAGATCTGAAGTGATGAGAAATCGTAGAAATGTAGCTGGAGCCTTCGTCAGAGCAGCAACTATCTTCCTTAGCAGCGTGTGGCTTGGCTCACTCTCCCGGAAGAGGAGAAGAGAAAACGTCTGCGCAAATGCTTTCTCTTCTTATTACAAATAACGTATTGTTGTCAGCGCTTGTGTGCCTCGAGCCTCTTTTCTGTCCTCGTCCTTTTAGGTCTTTCAAGTCTCACCAACATGCCCAAACAGTCACCTTTGTGTACAGAAATTTAGCAGAGTGATTCGAAGGGAAGGACAAGGGATCCCGTCCGTCGACAAGGTAAGTGAATTACAGTTCTTGAACCTGAGCAGAACGTAGTGACAAGAGCGCAAGGCAAGCATACAATAATAGGCGAAAACATCAAGGAAAGGTGCACAGAACATCTACAAGGGAAACATTTCAGTGAGAGCGCTGCGTACGCATAGGATGTGAGCTGCAACAAACAGTTCCTGAATATGAAGCACGTGAAACAGGCAAGGCCTTTATTGAAATGGTTAAGGAAGTTAAATCAGATTCAACAATTGTCATCACTATAAATTGCCAACAAATTTAAATTGCAGCGGAATGGACAATGGATTAGGAGAGCAAAATGGTTGCTGTTCTAACACTCCGAATTATCTCATATCTATTTGTTTCTTTGTTTCTCATCATCTACCCTATTAGTTCGCTGCTGTGACCACAGTCACGCGGCTCAGTTTTCCGCAAGCAAGGCGTCACTTCGTCAAAATTATGTACCGTTCTGGTAATCCATGCACCAATTACTGCAGGTTACCTTTTAGTAGACGCAACAGTCTACGCGTAGTCGTCCATTGTAATATTTACGTCTATGCTTTTTTTTTATTTGATGCCTGAGGAGAGCTCACCTTTGCTTTGATGCTCTGCTCCGTTTCGAGTGTCAGTGCGTGAGTGCTGTTCGTGAATACTCCGGACATGTACTTCTGGTCGTACTGGTACTGCCCTGACACTCTCTCACTGCACACCTTGAGAGAAAGAAACGTAAACAAGAAAAAAGTCAGTTTCACTGCAAGGGCGAAGCAATGAATGCGATAGCAACAAATTGTAGTGTTACACGAAGTGAAGCTGGCAGCTAACTGTGTTGCATCCGATCCCGCGTAACTACAAAACGCTGGTGTATGAAAATACGGCCGCTCCAGGGAGCGATGCTCTTCGCATAGTCACTTCGCGTTGAGAGCGCAGCACGTAGAAAGGTATACTAGCCGCCCGCTGTGATGGCTTTCGAGATAGCGCACGCGCCAGCGATCGCGTCCGCGCCCTTAGATTCGAAGTTCAAAGGTGCTCCTCGCGCGACACCCCCCCCCCCCCGCCCTCGCGTCTCCGCGTGTTTTAAGGCTCGTTAAATACGGGCGGGGCGTTTCCTGTATGCTTCGACGGCAGGCCTTCCGAGCGGGGTGATGTTATTGCATGCACCCTCCGAGCGACGAAATGGGACGACTCGTTTGAACTCTGCTGTTTCGGCCGCGTTCGTCTCCCCCGCTTGCGCGCTTTTACACGCGGTAGAACATACAATGCGCTGTTATCAATTCGGACTTCATACCAGAAGGACATGACGGCGACGGCAACGGCGACGGCAAAAACCCGTCGAGACTGTCCATATAATTGCTATCGCAATAAAAAGAAACTGCTTCGAACTGTCTACTCAGAGCTTTTATTCTGTTAAGCTAAGTTGTATAATGACGAAAAGGTGATAATTAACAAGCAGGCGTGATGTTACTCCGCTAGCATTCTAAATTTGCTTCATGCTGTTGAAAACCACACTTGCTTGCAGAGAAGGAAGTGTGAGAGAGTGATAAACAGGCTATATAAAACATCTCAAGAAGCCGACGCTTTTGAGTCTGTAAGTTTGTATTAAAATACCCGACAGGTATTAAAGGTTTGTAAGCAGGGAACGCCACAACTAATTGGCCAGTTCATGTTATGCACATTGATTTGCATATCATCGTTATCAGTGCGTTACAAATATTTTCAGCAAATAGCTTTCCTAGCACTGTAATTTCATATTAAACGAGTTCAATACCTCGTTATGTGCACATACTGCATATTTCTTGCGGCTATGGCGTTGCCCTTGTGAGATCCAGGCCGCATCGACTGAATTTTCATACCGGAAAAATTCAAAAGCTGCATGCCTGTTCTCCAAGTAATGATACATCTTCACTCAACGTGCAGTGAAACATAGTAGCGGCCCCCACATTTCTACCTAAGGTTATCTTTAGCGCGAAAATATGTTATGCCTGCCTCCGCCAGAAACTTTTGGCGCGATTTCCGTCACCGAAATGATGTCACTGAAAAAAAAAAGCATCCTGCGAGGTAGCGCTGTTTTGCCATCTTCTGCGTTTTCCACAATAACGAATTCGGGTAACCGCGCAGTTTCGCAACATAGATTATCTTTCACTTTGGATTAGCCCTACGAAGACTGCTTGGAGTGCAGTTTTCGGGCAGAGAGAAGTACTTATGCGCCGTCTACTGCTTTGCCTTCAAAGGCGCCAAATAGCAATATTCATCAGTTAAGGCACCACAGAATGGCAGCGACATCGACAGGTACTCGTCATGAAACTATCCGCGTTGTAGCAGCGAGGCACACCGTCGAGAAGCGAAACTCATTTGTGCGTATCAGACGCGCACAAAGAAGTGGGTCTCAAATTAACGATGCTCAGTGCGTCGGAGGTTAACGGGCTGCGAAAGGCACTTACCAAACAGGACCAACATGCTCGTGCCTTCAAACGAAGCCACGCATTATCAGGACCAAACGCATCAAGCGAAGACGCAAGACGGCAGAGTGTAACAACTCACGTCGACTTCGACAAGCGATTTACGGACAACTACTTGGGCTTCGCCTGTATAGGGCCTCAAAGCGCTTCTGGTTGCGGTACTTCCCATTCGAGTTGTCCAGCTGCTATGCAAATTACTTCAGCGACCACGACTGGTTGCTGATGGTTGTCGACGTTAGTCGTCGGCACAGGGGAAATTTGGCACGAGGCGCCGGCGAGGGCGCACCCATGTCAAAGTCTAACATGCCGGGCTAATAGTGATGTACTGTACAAATTTTTGTCTTATCTTTCTTAATGTGTAATAAAGCTGCGACTACGTCTATGAAAGACACTTGCGTTACGGCCGGTTTTATCAAAGTAGGCAAAACCATCATTCTTGACAATAACCTTTGCGTCGAGGACAGTTTTCTTTTAACGTCAGTGCGACCTCTGAACCACGAGTCAATTACGTCGCTGAAACGCTCGTACAATGAGGCCTGTAACTGTAGAGAAGTTGAGCTCCTCTTTCTCTAAGCACCACTTCGTAATATAGTCATGTGATGATGTTACCATGTGACGTCACGTTATATGACGCCACAGTGGCGTCATGATGACTTCACAACTTTTGGTGATCTGTGACGTCATGATACAGATAATGTGATACAGACCTTGGGGCTTCGTGCTACAAACGGGTGGTTGTCTATTTTCCCTTTCTTAACCCTTCCGCCACCTTGCGGGATTCCGCAGAACTGATTTGCAATAACCTAGCCATATGTCATAATTTCCAAAAAACATGCTTGATCCCTTTGTCATAGGAATCGGTAAAACACGAAAGTGAAACGTGTCCTCGCAGAAGTAGTTGAATGTTTATTATACATTGATATACGAGAGCTTGAACAAAGTCTATTGGTGTTTGGCAGCTACAGCACAGCTTGATGTAGACACGCCCACGCCGACGCCTGCAACGTTACTAGATACCTTTTTCAGTTTGCAAACTGGGGCGCCGCGGGTGTCACCCTTCCCTGTACCGCCGAGAGGCGGCGCACTCGTCGCTTTTTGACTGGTCTGACGGCCGGCGAAGCGTGCCTCTGGCCATTTGTTCCCGACGCTGCTGCTACAGCAGGTGTGAGTTGGGTGCTTCTTTGTTGCGTGCAAGTGTGTTCCGTAGCCATCGCTGTCCCTGTGAGTCCCAGCGAGATCCAAATCGACGCAGCTCGCTCAGTGTGTGCTCCCGTTGCAACTTACTACGGTTACCGTGCCCCACGTGGTGACCGGCTTGGCGCCGGCGCGTCAGCGCTGATGTGATCTTGTGCCGGGTGCGAGCTACATCTCCCATATGTGTCATGTGACGGTTGTTAAATGTGATAAAACATGCCTCGCTGCTTTGTGACTGGCTGCCGAAGCGGCTATGATTCAACGAGATCCGCGGACGAAAAAAGACATTTTTTCAAGCCGCCCACTGACGACGCGCGCCTTCAAGAGTGGCAACGCGCAATACCCAGATTAGACAAGGAGCTGTCACGCTCTTGTGCTGTTTGTGACCTGCACTTTCAGGAGGACGATATTGTGAAGGACTACGTGCACAAAGTTCATGGTGACGTTGTTGTCATACCACGTGGTAAGTGGGCTCTTAAGGAAGATGCTGTGCCGCGCATTTTTCCCAATTGCCCCAAGTACTTGTCGAAGCCAGCGCGAAAACGCAAGGCCCCAACAGTGCGTACACCTACTCGGCCTAAGCGCAAAAAAGATAAAACGGACACTGACCAAGAAGCTGCGACACCGGACTTCGGCGTCCCTAACGATAGCAGTGCTGGCAGTGAAAACAGTGTTACGCTAGAGAACAACACACAGCTCTTCAGCGAGTTGTCTGACATAGCAGCAGCAGGCCAACGGATCCAGGGTTGGTCGCTCGAGGTTGTTGGCACTACAATCGTGTTGTACAAGCTGGCAATGCGAGAAGAAATTCCAGAGATCGACAGGGCTGTGGTAGTGTCGAAACGCCTGACCTTGTCTGTCAGTGCCAAGGGGCAACTTGTTACATCAGCTGTGTATAGTACTGGTGCGGGAATTGAATTGAAATCGTGCGATGATTTAAAGTGCCTACTTTCACACATTGAAAGGCTGAACATTTGTGAAGGTTGCCCTGCTTATAATTACCCGCACGTCTTGTCATCATCTGTGGCCGTTAAAAATGGCGAAACATGGCATCGCAAATCGTGCACAGTTCTATGTCTGACAGCAGTATGTCAGGAATGCAGCAGTCTGTCCAAGTTGTTTTCACGGCGGCGCAAGACAAGCAACAGCTTGCAATCTAAGAGTACCAAAGTGAAGTCTCTGCGTCGAAGGGCAATACGAGCGACGATTCAGAGAGAAAAGTTGAAGAAAGAGATAGCCACCGTGAAAAAACAACTCAAGAATGTTACAGAGGAGAGGATGGAACGTGCACTTGACATTCTTCCAGCCAAACAGCAGCTGGCTTTCAAGAATGCTTTTCAGGTAGCAAAGGCAAAGGCAAAAAATGGGAAGCGATACACAGAAGAATGGCTGATGACATGCCTTCTGCTGCAGATTTCCAGTCCTAAAGCTTACAAGCTGTTATCTGATATGCAGGTTTTGCCTCTTCCTACAAGAGCACGCCTTCGTCAGATTATTAGTGGCATTCCCTGTAGATATGGCTTTAATGAGGTATCGCTGAAGAGCATCCAAGAGCATTTTCAGAAGAAGAGCCATCTTCAAAGGTGCGGTGTTCTGTTGCTTGATGAGGTAAAGCTCAAGCAATCTGTTGCTTTCAACAAAACATCATATAAGATGGATGGCTTCGTTGACTATGGCGATGTGACAAATGTCACCGCTGACCAACTCGCTGACCACGCACTCGTGTTCATGTTTGTTCCACTATTTGAGAGCTGGGTTCAACCCATAGCGTCTTTTGCCACAAAAGGTGCTGCACCTGGACGGATCCTTGCACAGCTCCTTTTGAGTGCCGTGTTGCAGCTTCACAAACATAATGCTTCAGTGCTTGTGGTTGTAAGCGATGGAGCTGGTAATAACCGCTCAATGTGGACAAACCTGGGTATATCAGGAGACATGATGTCACCATGCAACAGCATCGAGCATCCTTGGGAACCCTCACAGAAGATCTTCTTTATCTGTGACGTCCCGCACATAGTCAAGTGCATCAGAAATCACCTGAAAAAGCACACCTATGGAATGGTAAGAGTAAATCTGTGCATTTAGTTGCAACCAAATACTAAAAACGTTCTGTTTTTTTCAGGCTGGGGATCATCAGATAAATTTCGCACATTATGTTGCCCTGTACGAAGCTGAGAAGAGCAAACATACAAGAGTCGTGCCAAAACTGACAAAAGCACATGTTGCCCCAGACAACCTTCAGAAGATGAGTGTCCGACTTGCTACACAGGTGGTACCTTTAAAGACAGCGTAGGCTTGTTTGGGTTATTTTTCAACTAACTTATCAATCCACTTTTTTTACAGCTGTTCAGCCGCGGAACGGCTATTGGCATCCGAATATACAGAGAAGCCGGTACTGAAGGCCTGAGGGGCTCTGAGGGAACCGAAGTATTCACCAGACTCCTGAATGACCTGTTCGATGCTTTGAACATAAAGCTACCCGAAAGAGGAATCAAACGCCACTCAAAGGAAATACAGGCAAGTTCTGGTTCATCTTCATACGTGTTGATGCTTACAGTGTGCGGATATTTTACCTCATTCATTCAGGTCATCAAGGACTTCTTGGAAATGCTGAATTCCACAGAAAAGAACTCCGTGGAGCAAGGTCTCAAGCTCTTTGCATCGCAACAAACCACTCAATCTCTGCGTGTTACCTTGATGTCAACGCTTGAAGTCATCGAGTTCTTGCTGGATGAGGGCGCACACTATGTTTTGACAGCAAAATTGAACCAGGATCCCTTGGAGGTGAGCATGTGATTGCTGGTGCTTTGAGTGTTGTGCTATAAGTAATGAAGTTGGTTGTAGTTTAACAAACTTCCTGTTTTCCAGCGCCACTTCGGACTTGTTCGGTCATTCGGAGGAGATGAATCTCACCCTACCGTGGTCAACTTTACTCAGATCTTCCGCCTTCTCAGTTTGTACACACCTATAAAGACCGCAATGCGCGGCAGTGTGCAAGGTGTACCAGGGAATGTGCTTGCCAGCGTACAGGACACATTGCGGACAACAAGAGAAGTTCAGCGCACCAAACATGCTTGCTTGCGGGAATTTATAGAGAAAAAACTGCTAAGAATTGTATGTGAAACATCCGGAGAGTCTGGAGAGCAGATTGACGACCACTCTTACTTCAAAGGAGAAGTGGACGACGCTATTGTGTACTACATGAGTGGATATGTAGTGTACAAATTTCAAAAGCATACAGCATGCCTTCTGTGCTTAGAAGATATAAGCAGTGCAGAGCCCGTAGTTGGCTCTGATGCATATCTGACGACTTATAGAAGTTTCAAGGAAGGCTGCATGAAGCATCCAACAGCTAAAATGTTAAGTGTAATGAGAGTTGTGAATGATGTTGTTTCTTCAACATTAGATGAGGCTGGTGCTTGTGAAACCATCTTCTGGAAAGTGCTGGAAGAGCTTGAAAAGTGCAGCATTGCTCGTTTGGGCTGTTCAGAGCATGTAACAACATTCACTTGCCAAATATTGAACTTTGTCATTGTGACGAGAATGCATTTCTTCTCCAGGGATTTCAACCACAAGTTAGAAAGCAAGGAAAAGGTGGCTGTAGCGAACAAAAAAGCACGTCTCCTGTAACTCTGGCTCTTGCCCTTGAAAAAAAAAATGTGGCTTTCAGTTTGTCGCAGCTTTCAATAAATTGTGTTTAATTTCACTTTTTCTGTTCTCGATATCTTTCGCATTTTATAGCCTTAAAAAAGGCAAGCTTTTATTCAAGTAGTTCGGTATCTATCTTTGGAAAAAATATTCGAATCGTAGGAATGAGTGATCTGGAAAGAACGAGCGGTTCTGGGCTTTACACTTCATCACCGGCGGCATCAGATTGCTGCGTTGTGTGGCTCATCGTATCAGAATATCTAAGGTTCTACGGGCCAAAACCACGATATGATTGTGAGGCACGTCGTAGTGAAAGGCTTCGGAAATTTCATTCAACTGGGGTTGCCCTAACCTGCACCTGAATCGAAGTGCATAGCCCTCTAGCATTTAGCCTTAATGCTATGGCCCACTGTCAACAATTTTTTAACATATATAATAGAATTTTAAAGAACAGGAACGCAATAGAGCTGAATGAACAGAAGTCCCGCAAGATTCAGGCACCGCACTCGCGTCTCTGCCGTGTGGCACCGGCTCAATTGCTGCTTTATTTGAGCTCTTCCCTTACAAAAATGGATTTAGACAGTCTATAGAGTGTCTGTAGACTTCTTGTAGTCGAGTTCGCCTTTATGTAGATTTAGTATTTTGCCTAAAGAAAATCTTTTGACAATCTATAGACAAAAGTTTATAAATGCGTGTCATCTTTTGTCTAATTGCGTTCTATAGATTGTCTATAAACAAAAGTTTTAAAAAGCGTATGGTTCTTTTTTTTCTATTGTTAGTCTATATACAATCTATAGACAAAAGTTAAGTTGATGAAGTTTGTGTTTTGTCTAATCCCAGTGTATAGATTGTCTATATACAAAGGTTGATAAATTGGTGTTATTTCCTATTGTCAAATCCCAGTCTATAGACTGTCTAAAGACAGAAGCTAAAGTGGAGTTATTTAATTTCTTGCTGAAAATAAGGTTTTTCATTGAAATTTTATCAGACGTGTGTACTTTATGCAATTTTGCTACCTTTTTGTTTATATAACATCTAAGCATGCACTCCTTATTGCCCCATTGGGCCCTAGCTGTAAGGTATGTTAAAAAAGAACTAAGGGGGCTCATTAATTAATTGAACCACAATGTGAAATTGAGCAGGATTGCGTTTTTGTATATCTCATTAACACATTCTGGCGCACATGGCACATATGTATTTCCCCTCGTAACTCGCATGCTCACATTAGTGCTAAAGATGTTTCCACTAAGTATGTCGCACTCTATGGCTCACCGACTGGATGTACTGCAAGGACTGTGTGGTTATTTCCGCCTTCGTTGCTACAATGCAAAGGGCAATGTATTTCGTCGAACACTGGAAATCGCAGCTTTGAAGCGGGACGACGGGCAAACAGTGAACAGAGTACAACAGCTCTTTTTCAAGACACAAATAGCAGGGCCCACTGCAGTGCTTTCATTTTTGTTACTATTTGTAGTACAGTATTTCGCCATTCTTTTCATATACGAAGCACTGTGCCCAGAAACCAATATTGTTAAAAATATTTTGCGAATTAGCTGTGGCCCTTTCGCTAGCTCATTATATTTGTTCATTTTCACGACATTTTCAGAAGGTAATATGTTAATTAAGATGTTCTTCAACAAATATGCATTTTTCTGTTTTCATTACGACGACGTGCAATGTAATATTAAATCGTGTTTCAGTAAGCGATTTCAAATTGATAATGTGTGTATGCACTTGCTTACATCTCCCGCTTAGAATATATTAATTTAAATTAACAGGGAACATCAATAAGAAAGAACTTGCAACTGAATCGCCCTAAGGGCGAGGCATCGATGGTGACACTGGCTCGGTGCAAATTTCAAAGAGATATCACTCGGCACTGCAGACACTTGCTGTCAAAGGCTCAAGTTTTCCACATGCTTGTGATCATACACACAGACACGGCCGTGAGGGCAACAGCTGTTACAGATAGTAGTAAAAACGGACCGTTCGTTACATATCCTGTACACGAATGGTCCACGAACGGTATGTTTAAACAGCAAGCACTGGAAATACAATTGAAGAATCGCTCAGAAGCGGCCTCACCACTAAGAAGTTGCTTTTTCGTTCAGGCACTGCCGTGAAGGCCAAACCCCATATACGCGAAAATGCACGCGACAGCGACGAGCGACGCGACGTAGATCGTCTTCGCGCAAGCGGTCGCTTCGATATGGGCAAACCTCATTCACGCGACGCCCTCGGCGAGCGATCTCCACTGTTGCTGGCATGAGGGCGTTCACTCGTACCAAAAGTGGCCCGTTCTCAGCGGTATGCAATGTAAAATACGATGTTTTGTTGCATAATGGTACATAAAATGTTTATCATTGTCTTGCAGCATTTTTTTCGATCCCATCACTGCTGGGTGATTCCACGTAAGATCGAACAAACGATGGCTGGTCGACCTCTCAAATTTATTTGAAAATTTTATATATTATTGCCTGATGAGTGGAAAGAAGAGATCCGCAATTTGTTTTGCCGCCAAAATTTTTTTCGAACCACAGGAAATCAATAATGACGAAGAGGTGGAGTGGAGCGCTCATCCGCTCTGCTGTTTTGGCCAACTTTCGTTATGAACTGCACAAAATATATTAAAGTTAGGTAGCTGAAATTTATTTACCTAAATATATGCATGTTTTTGCTTCTGCTCAGGTATTTTTAGTTTTTATGTGTAGTGTAGATGTTTTTATAAAAAACCTCAAAAATGGCCCAATCGGCAAAATTTTCTTTACTTTGAAGGTCTTTATCTCAAAAAAGCCTTGTAGCAGAGCGACAAAAATTCTGCATTACGTTCTTCGCATGCTTATCTACCAAACTGCCAAATCTTGTATTTATATAACTTTTCAGTAAAGAGATATGATCGGGCTAACTTCAAGAAAACACCGAACAATGAAAATTTCTGACGACAATTAAAAAAAAAACCCCATTTTTTAAATTTCTTAAACTTTGTCCACTTATTCTCCTCCACATCAGCTTTCACAATCATTAAAAACATGTTGCATAATGTCGTTGCACTAATAGTTACGGCCCCTCCAATGAGACCCTTTGGCAAGGATGGGCAATTCCGACTTCTTGCCCAGCAAGTGTATAAAATGCAGGCAGGATTGAATTTCTTTTTATTAAAAGGTCAGCAGGTACCTAAAAAGGTGTCGCCGGCACTGAAGACGTAAATTTTGAAATTATTTGGTCACTGCAGCGGCCACGAGCTCGGAGCTACCGAGTAGGCGCGCGCGCACCCGAGATGCTCGTTGTAAGAGACGGCGCAGTGAGAGCTCGTTCTCGCGCCCTCAGACCGATTGAGTTCGAAACAGCAACACCTCTCGGGTGACTTGAACGCACGTGCACTGGAGCTTCGCTATTCTATCCGCCCTCTGTTCGCATCTCAGCTAGGCGCTGATAACGCGGCGGAGATGGAAGCAAGATGAAAACTCTATAAGGGAGCTATATGAGCGCTCGCTTCACGCACGCTGCTGCCACAGAAACTGCGCTGCGCCAGTTGCGATCAGTGGAAAGCATGAACGTGGCGCTCCAGTGGCAAAGCAAAATATGAATTGTCAAAGGAAAGAAAAGCAAAACTATTGGTAACCGGATGCGCTTGTCTATATTAGATGTCGGCAGCAGACGGCGTGAACTGGCCGCGCGTTCGGTGCGCTGTTCACACTTCATTCGGCGCGGATAGTTCTTGTGCTTTGCTCTTACTCTACTCCTCCTGTGCGTCTCATGACGAGAAAGTATAGCTCTGAAGAGTCTATTGTGGAGACTACCTTTCGAAGCACAAGAAGCTTAAAGGAGTACTGACACGAATTTAAAAAAAATTCGGATTGTTGCTCCAAATAAAAATACTGGTGTCGAGAAACCTAAAACGACTATTGTCGTGCCTGGGGATGCATCCTATATATTTTAATTAGCGCCACCTTAAAAAGACACTTTCGGTTTCGATATCGAGGGGGCGGCTTCTCAGTGTCGTTTCATAGCAGTGTGACGTCACGGAGATACAGAAATTCGCGACGTACTAGCGGGAAATCCGTCATCTGCTCGTGGTGCAATAGACAACGATGAGTGAATTGTCGTCCAGTGACCCTGACAGTGATTTCTACGATTTAGGCTGCATGCAGGACGCAGAACTCGCGAACTCGGAGGAACTGTCTTGACTTGTCGGGATAATGCCCTTGCAGTGTGGCTGGCTTGCATATGCTCAGCGACGAAAACTTCAAAGTCAAATTAAAATATTTTATACGTGTTCTCCGACTCCAGTGTGTGGACAGCGTGGACACTGCATACCAACGAAGCAAAAAATGTCCCTTTTGCGATGTCTCAAAATCGTGTCAGTACTCCTTTAATTATTGCAAAGAAGCCAAAATTTCGCAGAGTTACCGACCTAGACATAAATGCTTTGAAGGAACGTTTAACGCCCGAAAGATCAGTGACTGTCAGTGAGACGGACTACTTGTGCTACGCGTGCTTTTGCTACCACTGCAATGAAAGATCTTCACGGAACGCACAGTTTAACGATGACATTCTTATCCCCCTGAAAATGAAATCGACGCAATTAACCAGATCACTGTGACTACCGGTGCACGTGCGTCCAAGTCACCCGAGAGGTGTTGCTGTTTCGAACTCAATCGGTCTGAGGACGCGAAAACGAGCTCTCACTGCGCCGTCTCTTACAACGAGCATCTCGGGTGCGCGCGCGCCTGGTCGATAGCCCCGCGCTCGTGGCCGCTGCAGTGACCAAATATTTTCATAATTAACGTCTTCAGTGCCGGCGACACGTTTTTAGGTACCTGCTGGCCTTTTAATAAAAAGAAATTCAATCCTTTTTCAAAATTGGCTAGCGCGAAAATCGACAAGGACTGAGAAGGAACACTGATGTACAGGACAGGCGCTACACTCTTAGCAAACGACCGCTTAAAACAACGCATATAAGGCGGAAAGTAGGTCAAATTTTCGACGCTTATAAATGGCTCTCTAAGCGGCCTACTTATACGGCTCTTTCATGCGGCCCTTCTTTACACGGCCTCTGGCTAAGCGGCTCTTTCTTATGCGGCCTAAATTTATGCGGCTCTTCCCTATACGCGGCCATCTCGTTGCCAGAAGGCCGTTTAAAAGTGACCGCTTAAAGTAACGCATACCGTCGATGTGGTTAAGCGGTATTTCAGGTCAAATCTGTCCGGCTTATATACGGCTCAATATGCGGTCGAAATATATGCGGTACTTTTCGCAAATTTTTAGAAAAAAAAAAAAAGAAATTCTTCTACGTTGTAGTAGATCGTGCAGTGTACCTCTTTTTTTTTCTTTTGTTCTCTTCAGCCTTTCAACTCATGAATATGCATTTACACATCACAAGAACACTGCACAGAGAGTCACAAACCATGAATCAACACACACACACACTCCACCACGGGGATTTGAACCCAGGCCAACCGCGTGACAAGCAGACACTGTAACCTCTACGCCACCGCACCACACGATCTGGGTGGACTTCCGCGGCTTTATATATGCACTTCACGTTATCTTGGACGATTTTACGATCTGCTACAACGCTATAATTTTGCATATATGAGAGGCATCGTTCGCGTATAATGCGCGTGTATACGTGTGCACGACCTTAAGCGAACCCTCGCGGGCAGTCACAGTCAGTTTGTGTGTGGAATTATGTTTCTCGTCCGACGGCTTGCGCATCCCGCACGGAGACAGAGGTGAACAATGAACGATGCGTTTCCGAGTGCATTTCCATTTGCCGGCATCATACAGCAGCCGAACGTGCCCTGATGTGCAACCAGCCGCCAAAGAAAAGTTTTCTGCGATGTTTGACGCAGTACAGGCGGTGGAAGTCAGCTGATCTCATCTCTTACTTGGCGAAGTACAGTCTCCCACGTCCTTCGCGAGCATCGGGTTGATGTCGGTGCGTTTATACGGACAGTATTATGTAGAGGTTCATCTCAGAGAATCGGATTAAAACACATAATCGCTTATTCGCGCAACTGATGGGTTTGGTGTAGTGCAGCGCGTACGAGGCGACGGACCAGCTTTCAGAACGGGCGCGCTCATTTCTCTCTCGAGTGTAGCATAGGCGATGAAGAAACGTTGTTGTTGAGTCGAAAGAACAACGAGCCTTCGCAGAAAAAGAATGCAGTCCCCCGAGCTCGAGGCTGACGGCGCGGACGAGCGATGCCGTGGGATTGTCATGCTGGGGAGGACGGCGGGTCTGAGGTTGTTCGTTCTCGTGGTTCGTTCGTTGTTGACAGTTGGAAGTGATGCTCCCCTTGGCTTCCACAAACGATGAAACGTATAGTGCATGACTGGCGCGGAAAGAGCACGCATGAAATCGCTTGCATCACCCGTTAGAACATATGTTTCCTGCCAAGCGTCGCATCAAAAATAGCAATGCTTGAAATCGAATGAAGTCACAATATGATCCAGCTTTCAAGGATAAAACCATGCTATTTCTTCAAAAGTCAGAAGTGGCCTGAAGGATTCAGAAGGATCATGTGAACAATTATACTGAATGATGCAAAGATTAACTTGAAACATTCTAATATTTAATAGGTGCTGTTAAATCTAAATAATAACCCCAAATTAAATATGCACTTGTTTTGCACCTTGAAGCTTCATGAACGTTAAGCTCTATAACATGCCTCAGTTGACCACATATCAGCGCCGAACAGCGATCTGGTGGAGGCCCTGTGTTGGGAAACATAGCAGGTTGAAGGTTGTTTTCGTATTCCACCCATTGTCGACGAGTGAAAGTGATTCTTTCCTTGGCTACGAGATGTGATCGGAGCGACAAGGGCCAGTATTACTTCACTCCACGTCATCCAGTCGAATATGCTTTGAGCTTAACAACGCTTAAACGTATAAACTAGCAGAATGCTAGAAGTGGCTGAACTCGGGCAGTAATCTTGACTTCTAGGAATAAATGTTCACCTGTCTTAAAAATGTGCAGTCAGTAGCATCCTGCTTGATTCGGATCATGGGACACGACATGCAAACGTAAAATACTAAATAGTAGATATAGAGGAACAATTCTTTTACTCAGTAGGTGTCATAATTACAAATAACAGCTGCAAATAAAAAGCACGCTTTCAAACTAATAGCACACCCATAAATGTTGAGCTTTACGTGTCCCAGTCAACCTCCCTCATGTTCAATACCCGGGGCGTAGCCAGAAATTTTTTTCAGGGTGGGGGGGTGTCATGCATGCTTTATGTATGTTTGTGCATGCATTTGCATGTCTGTGTGTATATATACACAAGCAAAATTGAAAATTTGGGGGGGGGGGGGGTTGAACGCCCTCCAATGCCCCCCCCCCCTGGCTACGCCCCTGTTCCATACCATGTAGCTTTACGTGCACCTTTATTTGGCTGGTACAGCAGCTAATACAAACTGTGCTTGAGAATCCAAGATTTATTGCCAGTACCAACACTAGCTATACACAATAACATTCTGTAGTAGTTCAAGCGCAAGTGTTGCAGCTTTTTTTTCAGAATTAGCAGCTCATATAGCGCTCACATAAGCATGCAGACATACACGTCTAAATGTGCAGCTATTATTCTTTTTTACGAAGAACTGCGTGAAATAAACTGGCACAAGGAGACGCACGGACAAGCGTCTTTCTTGTGCCAGTTTATTTCGCGCAGTTCTTTGTAGTCATGGATTACCAACTTGCCCAGCGATCAATTCTTCAATATTATCCTTTACGTGCAGCCCCCTTTACGTGCAGTTACCACGGCACACCATCTGTCAGACATTGTGCCACATAAAGGGTATTTGCATATAGTACAAGATTTGTCCTTCACTAAATGTTGAGACCTGAAATGTATTTGTTATTTTTCTGGTACCATTTCAAAACATGACCTTTCCCTTGCAGTGTTGAGACATATATTTGCAATAAGTTAGTCAGGCATCGAGTCCAAATCCATCACTGTGCCAGCCTGGCACTTAATTATGTATGCATGGGTCCCTTATTTTCATTCTCTGCTTCAAGCCCTTCCTTCACCCATTACTGTAGAACTGTGGCATTTAGGTGTTCCATCTGGCACCGCTAATTGTTGTTACATTTTGTGCCATTTCTTCGAGTACCCATGCCAGTATTTAGTGCACTAAGTGAATGAAGGAACATGTTATGCTGCTGCGCAGCTGCATACTGAGCAGAACAATGAAATGAATTAGAGCCATGAGAGAAAATATAGAGAATATTGTCACGCTACAACGCAAACACAAGACAGTGAGAAGTTCTACAAGAGTAGGAGGACAGCTTGTTGACACAAAAAAAAAATAGCAGGCACAAACATGTCTAGCAAGACTGAAACTTGGGCTAGTTGGTTGTCCTTCATGATGAACCAGCAGCACAACCACACACAGAGGAAAGGTACACGAAACACAGCACTGTGTTATGTGCCTTCTTTCCTATGTCCGTGTGTGGTTGCACTGCCGGTTCATCATGGACAAACATGATGTCTTCGGCAAAATCCCAAAGACCCACTAGACATTGATGTTCATTGATGTCCCCATTGTCTTTCTCACCTGCAGAGCACACGCATCACTACATATACAATAGGATGCATTGCAAGGGTTCTTCACCTATATGCTCTCTTGTTGGAGTAATAGGGCATTGTGTGAACAAAATAACGAAGGTAAAAATAAAATCACCCTAAAATACATGCCATATTCTTTATTGCTCAATTTTCAACCTCCACGTGTTCCACTTCAGCACCTGTGCACATAATGGCCCCCTAAAGGATCTCGGCAGTAGTTTCTCTGAAGTGGTTTTCAAAGCTGCTATTGGATTAGATTAAGCTAATTGAATCTCATGAACTTATCCTTTCAAAACAAATAAGGGGGCAGTCCACTTGTTATTTCTAGAAAGCTACCTTAGCAATCTAGCTTTGAACGTGTGCACTTTCCTTGCAATTGTGTCCCAAACAATATTAACTACAAGACACATCATTCTACACTCTTAAAAGAAAAGGTAGTGCTACTTACTAACTTTGAGGTAGTAAATTGCTGTCACAACATTCACTACCTTAGTAACTGCAGGTAGTAAAGTTACTACCATGTCATTTACTACCTGCAGCTATTACATACCAAAGGTAGTAACAGAAAGTTAGTAAATTTACTACCATGACAGTTACTAGTTCCTGTTACTACTTATTGGAAGGTAGTAAGCTAAGCTAGTAACATTACTACCACGACGGTTATTACTTAGTTACTAAATGCAGGAAAATAGTATTTGTAAGTTAGCAAATTTCCACCGTGCATGTTAGCTATTTGCAGCAACTATTGATGAAAATTTGCTACATCATTTGATAACGTCAGTCAACTTCATGAACTAGAAAAATTGCATCTTACTTAACACAAGGAGCATGCATCAGCTAATCTCACAGAAAAAAAAAATTAATGTATTTCAATAAAGAGACTAATGTCTTTAGACATCAGAATCATTAGACTGTCTTTTGCCAGTCTAATGCGCTTTCTCATGCACACCTAATGAGGGTCTACAAGGAATTGGCTGCTGTTAGTGCGTAGAATTCTGATGTATGAGTTTCAGCGTATTGCAGCCTTATGCCTGCAACAGCATGTTTGCTGCACACAGGTCAATAAATCTTTTTGTGGTTAACAATACGAAAGTGTGTAGGCTTTAGAGATTGTAACAAAAATATCAGCAGAACATTTCCAGCAATGACTATATCAACAGCGTTCTTTACATGTAAGAGTATTTTGAAGCCAATAAGTAATCTTGTAGGCCTATGATGCAGGCATTTGGAAACAAGCTCTACATTGTCAATTTATTTAGTTTCAATGGGACAATAAATGGGGCTAGTTGATTCAATTCCCATGAAAGTGCAGTTTTATAATCACAAACAAACCAATAAGATGATACGAGAAGTTTCCAGGAGTAAGTGCTTTTTTATTTAATTTCTCGACGCGGCACTGACGATAGGCTCTCCTGTGCTGCACTGTTGTGGTGGTACAGTTGCTGTATTTGAAACCTGCAAGAGAGAGTGTGAAAATGTAGTTTGGCATTGAAGCGAACAGCTTAGCGCAACACATCAACACATGCTGCAATTTATGATTGATGACTTTCTGTTTCGAAATAGTGATATCATTTTTACCATTTTACTTGAATAATCCACGTGTATTCAATGCCCAACCCCATAGCCTTGGCTTAATGCTGCTTTGATCAAAAACATAAGAAAACAAACCGCTATACAGCACTTCTGAGGGCTGTGGTGTCATAGATAGGCCAGCTATCATATACAGGCCAATTAGCTCGGTCAGCTTCTTTGATGTAACGTTGCATAACAGCATCCTTTCGCTACTCAAATGGTACTCCATGCATGACTCCTGGATGACTCCAGGAATAGGCTATTCTGCCATGAGAAACGCCCTCATCCGATCATGCCCTCAGTGGACGGAAACAAGTTTTACGATTCAAGTGGAACGCTCGAGGAGCGCGGGGTTTCCCTAGTGCTCTTTTGAGCTCCCTAGCTGAAAAGATGCTCGTCACTCTTAGAACGACCAGAAATAACAGGCCAAACAATCACACTCGCTCTCCCTTGGCTGACATTCCCTACATTCACGGTTTCTCTCATAGGTTGAAGAAGACTGCAGGCAGAGTAGGCATAAGAGTTTTGTGCTCCATCCCAAACCATCTGGCCTCCCTATGCAGGCTAGTTAACAGGGATGAAACAGTATCCTTTTGCTGTGACAAGAAGCACAGAAATCATTTCATTGAATGCGTGAAGAACGTCATTTATGACATTCCATTATCATGCAGAAAAATCATATGTAGGACAAACCGGACGATGCATAAATTACAAAATGCGTGAACATGCCAAATCTTTAAAAGCAACAACAGGCAGGAACCTGGCATTGTACATCATGCGGCTGCTCCCCATTGCTTGACAATGTGCAAGTTCTCATGAAATATCGGAGTAATGTGCTCACAAAATTTGTGAGGCGCACATAATTCACAAAAGGGAGCAGCTTGCGTTAGCGCGCTATCACTAGCACTATTTGAAGACGAAGAAATTAGCTGCCATGAGCCTCAATTGTGATCACTAAGCTTGTTGTCACATGTTTTGTTTTCTTGTTTTGTTTCTGTTTTATTGTTCGTGGTTGCAGTTTTCTAGCCTTGCTGTCACTTGCTTAAAAACCTTTTTTTTTTTCAGACCCTGGTTCTTCGTTTTGTTGATTTATGAATGTCAGACTTTTAGCAGTTTTAATCAGTTTGGTATTGACCACCATGTCATTGTTCTTTTTGCCATTTTTTTGCTTGTGTTTATGTTTTAATGAAATCGGCTTCTGCCGCATCTTGTAAACCCTATCCAAAAAAAAAAGCCGGGCGGCCGAGTCACTTGATAGCATTGTGCCATTTTTTTCGATTTTTGCTCGCCTGCCTACAGATTCTCAGACTTCCAATAAGGAAATCAGTTGATAGTCAGCTCTGTGCCCTGTATGTTCTTCGTCCCGTTTTCTGCGCTCTTTTGCCACAAAGAAGAATCCACATTCAAGTGCGTTGTTACTTGTTAAACATCTTGACAGGATAGCACAGCTACTCAAGAAAAGAGCACATAGCAGTGCTGAACTCACGACTAACTTTTCTAGAAATCACGCAGATACTTAAGATATCACCTGAACCCAAGTGTTTTCACAGAGATAAAATCATTTACAATGGTCGATTCCACGAAAGATAAAAAAAAGGTGTATACTTGATGTTTCCGATTTTCCTGATAATTTTGTATGTTGTGCACATATGACTGCACAGCACGAAATCGCAATTTGTTTTCACATAAAAATTTTTTTCAACACAGGAAAATTCGACGAGCGTCGCCGGTTGACGACGACCATCTTACGAAGAGTGCGTTTTCGTAAATTCGCAACCATGCTGGCAGCTACTGAAGCTATACATTACAAATATCTTTCTATTAGCATAAGTAGAAGTGAAGAAGAAATAGCTCTTATATTTGATGGAATTCTGAGCAAATTATTGCATTTTTAAAAATTCCCGACAAACGCTGCGTTAGTGAAAATTCGTCAAATTTGGGACGCTATGGTTACTTCTGTGAACATCTTAGTTTGTTCATATTGCTGTATGAATAGGCCTTTATGTGAATAATGAACCTCTGCATTTGTATTTCTCTAATATTTTCAAAGTAGTAAATTTTCATGTATTATTTGTATG